>NW_015169959.1:11293-18133 GCF_001447785.1 Gekko japonicus | reverse complement strand
GGTTCCACAGTCATCTGCTCTGCTAAATCTTCCCCCACAAATATGGCTACTGGGGTATAATCATGCACAGCTACCTTCCACGATCCACTCCAGCCTTCATATTCGATAGGTATCCTGGCCACCGGGAGGGCAATCCCTTTGACATCTTGCAGGCATCGTACACATCCTTCTTCACCCAGTATGAGGTATTTAGGATCCACAAGAGAGTGGTGATGGTGGACAACAGGGAGCTGGTGTCTCACCAGGCTGCAACACTACACCCGTCCACAGTGATTTCCATATGGTGGCGCCGAGGAATCCATTCTGAATTGAAAACATAAAAGTCTTCATCTTCTGGTAGAAAACAATGATTGAGGGGGAAAGACAAATCTCCCTCAGGAGGAAATTCCATAATTTTGGTGCCATGACCAAGAATACCCTTTCTTGGCCTGTAACCTGCCTAGCCACAGATGACAGGGCACCTAAAGCAGGGCCCCTTAAGACGGCCGTAATGATCAAGTAAGTGGTCTATAAGGTATGGAGGTCACAGGCCATATACAGGGATGTGGAGTGGTATAGTGTAGCTGTGGCCAGGTGAAAGGGGAAAATGAAGTCCTTTCCTGGACAATCCCCCATCCCCTTTCTCTCAGCCCTAGCAAGCAGCAGCTGGAGAAAGGTGGAAAGGAAGTCTTTTCCAGGGCTCACCACAGCCAGGAGAATGAGAGAACCAAATTCACTAGACTGGTTCAGTTTGGGAAGGGCCCTTATTGGCTCAATTCAGTTCAAGGTTCAATTCATGGGCCATCCTGAACCCAAAATTGAACTGAAGGTAAGGTAAGTGACTGAGGAAGGATCTGGTTGGGTAGTTTCTATGGAGTTCTCCAGATTAGATGAGAATTAGGGATAAGATCTTATTTTGAAAGACATTTGGTTCAATGCAGATCTCTCAATTTCAGTTGGGTTTATTTCAGTTGTCTTTATCTTTCTAGCCATTTCTCGTTGCTCATGTTGAATTTTCCCATGAAAATTATTTATTTCTATAGCATTTTCCAGACTGCAGCCACCTTTTGAATTTTCATGGGTGTCGTGGCAGTTCCAATCGTGCAATGGGTGTAATCAGTTAACACTTACATGTCCCCCCCCTTTTTTTCTTTCTGTCGTGGTTCTGTCTATTCAAATTGATGATTGATTTTTCTGTTTTTTTCCAGGGGATTGTATGTGTGTGTGTGTGTGCGCGCGCTGAAGCATTGCAGCATTTCAGCAACCTCAAGGGAGTTGTGAAGTCCGTGTTAAAGTACATTCCCTGCCCATCACACTACAATTGAGTGATCTATTGGCTCTCCCCAAAAATTTTGAATTCCTTTACCTAACTTGCATAAGATACACATCTCCAGTGGCATACCTAGTATATATGACACCTGAAGTGGATTATTTTTAACACCCCCTCCTCTATATGACGAAATTGTCCAGGTCAGGGCTCAAATGGGCTTGCTCCTGATAAACTGGGGTTTATGCTTGAGTAAGCATGCATAGAGACGGGTGCTTCAAGGATGAGCCTGCCTAGTCTCCAGTGCCTGTGCCCTTTCTTGGGGGAGAGGCTCCATGAAAGCCCCCTCCTCACTCTGGATCCCTTCCCTGTGCCTTACATAGGAGTTAAGCAATGTCATTTGATGAAGCTGTTAGCATTGCCCAAGCCTGTCCCAGAAGAAATGGGCAGGGCATGCTACCCTTTCATAAGAGTAGCCCCATTGGCTTCATTATGTATACTCTGGTGTAAAGTGAGGGGTGGGAACAGGATTTGGGGCATTCAAAGTAGCCACAATATTGCTTTCTCCTCCCCCCCCCTTTCCCTGCTGAGGTTTATCATTAATTTGTGTATTTTCTTCAGTTTCTCTCTGAATTGTTCTGGTAAACATCTCAAGAGGCAGTTTTTATGGAACTGAAGTTGCAGAATTCTCCCCTCGCCCAAGATTGCCTTGAAGATTGACTGTAAGGCAGCTTGCTGTACAAGCAGAGCTGCAGGAACTGATGTTGGGCCTCCCAGTGGGACTGACTGTTTCAGTGCAGGCACCCTCCAGGAATGAAATTTTTCAGAGCTGGCATGTAAATATATATTGAAATATATGTTGAAAAGCAAATATATATCGCCCTCTATTTCTGGGCAGGTTTTGGGTGACAATCCACAAGGTGGGGGAAAAGTACACATTTGAAGCAAGAGGCTATTTTCTAAATTCATTCAGCAATGGGGGGAAATATGGGGAAAACTAGTTTAGGAAAGAACACGTAAAAAATGAGGAAAGACTGGGACAAGATGAGAAAGTTAATGAAGTTGTCTGGACACAAGAAAAAAAGGTAATATTGGGGAACAAAAATGGAACATTAAGGCAGTCTGGAAAACGGCTGCGTTGATTACATATACATGACATATGGTGAACAAGAAGCATAAAAATGGCACAGTAATGATGTGTAAATTATGTAAACGAAACTCAAAAATCACCATGCCCCCAAAACAAACAGATGACACCAGATTGGGCAGAGTAGCTCCTGAAGACTGAGATAAAATACAATCAGATTGGATACACTGGAAAATAGACAGATGTGAACAAGATGTTATTTAATAAAGATAAATGTAAGGTTTTATGTCTAGATACTACCCATCTTATACACATATACCAGATGGAGAATAATCTTCTGGATAGAAGAAGTAGTAGAAGAAGAAGAGTTGGATTTATACCCAGCCCTTCACTCAGAGTCTCAGAGCAGCTTACAATCTCCTTCCCTTCCTCTCTCTGAAACTGTTAGCCCGCAAGCCTGCTATGGTGTTGTTATGGACTGTGTTACACTGTTACCTGATGAAGTGTGCCAACAACGAACTGTGCCAGAAACTGACATGCTGAGAGCGCCCGGTGAGAGTGCCTACCGAAGACCGTGTTCTTACAATGGTTGCTACTCCAAGGTGTTCCTGTGTCTAGTGCATGCCATAGAACAACGCACGTGGTCACAGAAAGCACAAAATGCCATTTCAAACCAGCCACATGGTCACCTACCTACAGGGCCCCCTCCCCCTCACACCAATGAAGCTGCACGTACACACAAAGAAACGGTATTCAGCCTGGCCGCATGGACATGAGTCACCCATCTGGGGTTGCCCCTGTGTGTTTCCTACGCCGCTATTTGTTTGGAAGTCAATATGATACGCTTGGAAACAAGGGCTTGGATAATTACCTTCAGATTTTGGCTACGTTTGCACTTTAGGAACTGTCCCAATAGCCTTATTACATATCTGTTGGAAGAGTCTCATTGCTCTGAGTGGTTTGCTGCTATAGAAAGGAAAATCGTCTCAATAGGGTTATGCGTGAATGATATGATGTCCTTATCTGAAGCACACATCTTTGCCCTGCTCAAACAGAGATTAATTGATATTGAGATGCAAGAGCTTAGAGCCTTGGCTTCTGGTAGATGCTCCCCTTTAAGATGGGCACGTTTTCCGATCAACACCCCTGCACAATACTGTCATAGGGGAGGACCCCTGGACCCAGCTCCTCCTCTAGACCCCTTTAGATATAATAAAGAACGCAACCCATAGCTCGCTCTTTTAAGTTCTTGCTATCTCGCCCTTCTCTTCTTGACCTCTTGCTCCGGACCCTGAAACCCCCCATCGCTCTCAAACGACGCCCTCTACAAAACCTGCTTTTCCTCTTAAGCCCAGCTTGCTATCCCACATCCTACCCGTCCTTCTTTACCCTCTAGAACTGCGCAGCTAGAGTTTCTTTGGCACGTGGTCTTAGCTGGTCTGAGTCCATTTGCCATTCTTTTCCAATTTTCTCCCCAACCTTACCCCTTCGGTGGAAGTTTGGAGCCACGCAGTTGCAGCTAGGTAATTATAACCCAGAGCATCAACCACAATAACTGTGTTGTATTATTCTACCTTAATTTCTTAGTCTTGTGTGCTGTGATTGTTGTATGTTACTGAGTGAAGTGTGTCAGTAAACTATTATTTTTATTAAGGAAGTTTGCCTCAGTCTTTCATTGGGAACCTCGGAAACAGTGCCATCCTCTGTAAACATAGACGGAAGAATCCCGATAAAAATAACTGTACCGGTTGTTTCCTCTTAAGGAGCAATTCGGCTAACAATACAGACACCCTGTGAGGTAGGTGGGGCTGAGACAGCTCTGAGAGAACTACTCTTGAGAGAACAACTCTGAGAGAACTGTGACTGACCCAAGGTCACCCAACTGGTTGCATGTGGAGGAGTGGGGAATCTAGATTAGAGTAGGTTCTCTAGATTAGAGTCTGCTGCTCTTAACCACTACACCAAACTGACCATACATAATAGTGTATCTGCTGCTCTTAAACACTACACCAAACTGACCATACATAGTAGTGTGTATGAATGGGATCTTGGAGTTTTGATAGACTGCAAATTGAGTATGCCATTTGGAGTATTATGTCCAGTTCTGGAAGTCTTTTTATAGGAACGATATAGAAACTTTAGAGCAAATGCAGAGGAGAGTGATAAGGATGATTGGGGTTCAGACAATAAGCCTTATGAAAAAAGGCTGCAGGAATTGGGAATGTGTAGCCTAGAGAAGAGGAAGTTGAGGGGGGATATGATCAGTGTTCCCTCTAAGCTGAGTTAGTGTGAGTGAGCTCACAGTTTTTTTAGCTTCCGGCTCATGCATTTTCTCTTAGCTCAGGAAAGATGGCTCCAGAGCAAACTAATTTATGCAGTAGCCAAATTGCTTGCTCACAACTTTAATGCCAGTAGCTCACAAACTAGAATTTTTGCTCACAAGACTCCACAGCTTAGAGGGAGCATTGGATATGATTACTTTTTAAGAGTATTTGAAGGGTTTTCATTTAGAGGAAGGTAGGGCTCTATTTCAGTTGGTAGTGGAGGATAGGATTCATAATAATGCATTTAAATTACAGGTTGGGTGGTATTGGCAGATATCAGTTGCCCAAGGATGTTATGCTTCTTTCTCTTTGGAGATGTTTAAGCGGAGGTTGGATGATTATTTGTCACGGATGCTTTAGGTTATCCTGCATGGTGCAGAGGGCTGGACTGGATGGTCTTCAGCTCCCATTCAACTTTTTAATTCTATGATTCTATAAAGCATGAGTTGCTTCAGAACAGCTGAGAAAACAGCTACCTCATACCAAGATTTTTGATCTGGATCCTCCCATATATTTTGTGATTGATCCTAGCCTCTGTGGCAGCCATTTTGCATTTGGTTGTATTCCCCTCCCCCATGCTTCTCATAACAGCCATTTTGTGGTGGCACCTGCTCCGTATTGTCAACCCCCCCCCAAAAAAAAAACCCAAAACCCACAGACTCAAAAAGTTGGGGACCTGGACATTCAGCAAACCAGAAAACATTATCATACCAAATCAAAGGAAACCAAGTTGGTCATATCCTTAACTATGATGCCCAAGAGCAGCTGGAGAGATGCCTCAGTTCAAAATGTAGTGGACTATTACAAGATATGTAAATTCATATTTGTCTATATGATGTAATATTGGGGGGCGGTCTGCTATATTTTTGCACAAGGCAAAAAGTGTTGGTCACATTCACAAATTTCTAAAGCAATGTTTTTGTCTACTTTGTTGAATTTTATGTAAGCCGCCCTGAGCCCGCCTTGGTGGGGAGGGCGGGGTACAAATCAAATGAATGAATGAATGAATGAATGAATGAATGAATGAATGAATGAATGAATGAATGAATGGACAAACACTGGTGTGCTGGCAATAGTTGATATTTGCATGCTTTACCTCAGTGGATTGATTTGTCAGTCAACAAAGAGCCACAGGTGGTGTGGCTAAATGAGTCATAAAAATATAGCTTTATTTATTCAAAAGGTATTCAGTTGTCCATAGCTGAAAAACAAAGAACACTCTCATCCTTCCTCATTCTCCCTTCTCTCTCTCTCTCCTCCACACACATACTTCTCTTCTACCCTCCTTTGCCTTGTTTCCCATGGCCACAGTATCTTTCCTGTCTCTCAAATGGAGTCCTTCACCTTTTGTTAACTTTTGTTCATGTTTAAAATGGAGAACAAAATCCATTATTTTGCACCGATTGATATTCGTGATTAAAATTCTTCTTTATTATCCCATGAATTATCCCTGTGCACAACAGAATTTTTTTTTATCAACATTCTTCTCCCTGCCAATATTGTCTTATCTTTCACAGTCAGGAAATTCTGTTCACCTGACTCAAATTAGGTTCACAAAAAGCTTTTCTTATATACAAAGGGAAAAGATAGCATGTCACGAAAGTGTATATGCTGTTTATTCAATTTTTAGCCACTTGCATGAGAAAGAATATATTTTTGTCTATAGTTGGTTGGAACTTGCACTAGAAATGTGACTATCAAGGTACTGGCCTTGTCTAGCTGTTTCTTGGCCTTTCAGACTTTGGTGCAGACTTTGGGACCTAGTCAAGTTACTGAAGGCTCCCCTCTGCGAAATTAATGTCACAATGATTTGCGGTTCCCAGAGAGATAGGGATAAGATGGAGTCAGACAAAGGTGTAAATGAGATCATGGGCCTGGGAACTTCAAGGCAAGAGACCTATGGGGAGTTTTGCACTCAGTTTCCATCTCATTAGCACAAAGGGATGGGTGGGCTCCTTGACTGCATGTGCTGCTGCAAAGATACACGGTCACATATCTCTTTCTTATACATATGGGCAGGGGTCATTTCGTAGAAAAAGAGCTGCAGGAGCTCATTAGCATAACTTATTAGCATATGCCACACCCCCGACATCACCAGAAGTGTGCACCAGCTCCTCTGACAGGCAGAAGCACCTGGGATCCATTCTTTCCCCCCTCTCCCTTCCCTTCGCCTCCAAGTCGGG
>NW_015169959.1:7969-11186 GCF_001447785.1 Gekko japonicus | reverse complement strand
ACCTAACCTACCCCACAGGGTTGTTGTGAGGATGAAATGGAGACTCATGGGCAGGGTCCCCAGCTTCCCTGGCAGGAACATTATGTTAAGAAATCTCTCACAATTATGCAACCATAAAAGGCAGGAGGAAAGGAAGCAAATACCTCCAATGCCAGAGACTTGTAGAGGAAGAGTCAAACTTTGGGGACTCACCCGTGCACTAGAGGGCCAAGGCAGCAGGAGGCAAGAAGCCTGGGTGAGCTGGGCTCCTCAATGCCTGGCAAAAGATGAGGTGCAGAGGCGAGAGGTGGGCAAGCAGAAGAGGCACTCAGCCAGCCACAAAAGCTGTGTGCAAAGAAACTCCTGCCGCCCCAAGCTTCAGGGCTGCCTCGTGAAAGGAGTGCGGAGGCCAGACTCACAAATGAGAAAAAGCAAGCTCAGGGTTCGTAGGTCGCATTTTGGGCTGTGGAAGAGGAACCGGCTCCATTCCTGGAGTTCTCTTGAGTTCCTGCGCTTTTGGTTTTGCTTTTTGCCAATCTGCCTCCCAAGACTGCTCCAGGTGCTCCGGCCTGAGGGTTGCTGGGGGCGGGGCTCGAGTGCTCATTACTTGTGGAGCTGAGGCTCAATGTCTCCAGCTGCTCCACTACCTTCCCTTCCCTTGGTTTGCTTGGTGAGCCCGAGCAAGCCGGCTGCTGGAGGGAAGGAGAGGCGGTTTAAACCACCTTCCCTTCCCTTGGCTTGCTCAGGATCCCTGCGGCTGCAGAGAGACCGAGCAAACTGGCTGCTGGTGGGATGTGCATTTGGTTCGCCTGAACCGAATGCACCCCCAAAAATGGCCCATTCGGGCCCCTTTCAGGCTGCTGCGGGCGAATCAGATTCTCTGATCTGAATCGGCTTTCCGCAGTTCTGCCCCATTAAATCCTAAGGGACATTTACGTCAATACCGAAAACATAGGGTATATTCTGGGGGCTGGAGGGGAGGGGGTTTGAGGGAGAGGCTCCAAACACGCAGGGTAGCTGCTGGAGCCTCTCCCAAAGATACCCTCCATGTTTCAGGAACATTGAACCAGGGGGTCCAATTCTACAGGCCCCTAAACAGGTTGCCCCATCCCCTCCATTGTTCTCTATGGGGGGGGAAGTTACTGGTCCACTGTTCTTCAAACCTGGTTGGTATCTTGGGGAGAGGCTCCAGCAGCTACCTGACTGGCGGAGTGGTACTCCGGTGCGCTCCGGCAGGTACCGAGGCCTGCATATGGGTCCATCAGTGGCTATTAGACACAAAGTATAGATAGAACACTATGTCTGGAGCAGTGATGCTCTGCACTCTTGGTGCTTGTGGGGCCACAGTGGGAGGCAGGCCCATAGCCAAGAGGGAGCCCACAAGGGCGATGGCCCCTCCTAAATGTGCCCTGCCTCCTCAGCTGTGCTTTTTTGTTTTCCTTCCCCCTCCCCATTTACTTCCCAGTGAGACAGGAGCAAAGCCAGAGACTTGTGAGTGCAGGGGAAAAACAGGGGAGGCAGGCTGGAGGCAGGCTGGAGGCAGGTGCAGGCACAGTCACCGTGGAGGGGCAAAGCCTGTCTGGGGGTCCTGTGAGCTGTAGCCAGAGGGCAGGGGTGAGCACCGCTGGAGAGGAGGACACTGTGATGGAGCCCTTCTTTACCAAGGTGAGTGGGGAAGGGGGCGAGAGCCATAGGGGGAAACTATGGGAGAGCTCAGCGTCACAGGCCTTTCCCAAATTTTTCCAGGGTGGACTGAACCTCCCCCAGCCAACCAGTGCCTGGCCATATTGAGTTTAAAACTTTCTTTGGGTTCACTTTCTTTTCTTCTAGGCTCACTTTCTTACAAATGCTAATTGAGCTAGCAGGATAGACAATGTGGTTGTTAAACATCCCCCTTCTCCCACTCCTCCCAGCATGGAGGTAGAAGACAAAAGGGTTATAGGTTGGAGTTTCATAACACCACACCCCTTCTTTCCACCCAACAGGCAGTGAACAACTCCTTACCTGAGCTACAGGCTTTGTTGCAGGCCCTTCTAGATAAGGGAGCAATTGAAAGAGACTCTGACCCCCATCCCTCTACTAGTTTCTACTCCCATTTATTCTTAGTCAATAACAAAGATGGTTGGGTTAGACCCATCCTAGATCTTCACGGCTTAAATGCCTACCTCTTTGTTTCAAAATTTTGCACGGTCTCACTAGTCTTGGTTATGCAGTGATTACAGCTGGACTTATGTTTCATTGTTATGGTTCGTTGTTATTGACTTGAAAGATACCTACTCCCATGTTTCCATCCACCTCTAACATCGCAAGTATCTGCAATTTTGCTTTGGGGGACAGCTCTATCAATATACCATGTTCCCCTATGGTTTGGCCACTTCCCCTACGGTATTTACAAAATGTATGGCTCCAGTAGTGGCCTACCTATACTTACAGGGGTGTACCATTTTTCTTTTTTTAGGTTATTGGCTTCTGGTGGCCCAGTCCAGGTCGGATCTCCTGATCTATAGTTCTATTGTGTTGAGAACCTGTGAGAGGCTAGGCCAAAAAAAAAGATCATTACTGATAAGTAGAATCTACTGTTCTCCAGTGGTCTAGGAGTGGGGCAGTCCTTGACTCCTTACTCCTGGGAAAGCACCTCCCCCTTCCGTAGGCAGGGCTGGCAAACTTTGATCCCAGAGGGGAGGGGCTTATCCTCTGATCCCCAGTCTTACCGGCCCTGCCTTCTGAGCAGGACGTGCTGGTTATGCTCTGAAGAGCACGAAGATCCCAGAAGACACCGGAAGGTCAGAAGAAGAAGCGGAGACCTAAAGGGCAATGGTAGAAGGTACCTACCTTCCAGCCCTAAAACATATTCGAGAGCTGCAGGCCTCAAATTACAATGGATCCGGCGCCGGCAGTCCTGGGAGGCAATCTAACATCTGTTGGACATTGGAGTGATAGAGATAGTACCCGAGACAGAGAAGTCGCTAGGAATTTATTCCATCCCTTTACGATCCCCAAGAAGAATGGGAACACTAGGGCCATCTCAGACTTGACGTGGCTCAACAAACATGTGCAATCACAAAAGTTCAAGATGGAAATGTTGAGGTCCATTTTTTTCCCTCCATACATGCAGGGGACTTCATGGTCTCCATAGACCTGGCGGAAGCCTATCTGCACATCCTGACAAGGGATAATCACAGGAAATTTCTAAGGTTCACATATCACAGCAAACATTTCCAATATTGAGCCTTGCCCT
>NW_015169959.1:0-5219 GCF_001447785.1 Gekko japonicus | reverse complement strand
AAAGCGTTCTTGCCAACCAGTAGGCCTGAGGCTCTTTCTATAATGGTAGGGAGGTGCACCCACAATTGTTTTCATATGGTGAATAGTATACTACACCTGTTGAGTTTGATGGCTTCTACTACAGCTGTTGTACCTCTAGAAAGATGTTTTATGCACCCTCTCCAACTTTGGTTTTTGCCCCATTTCAAACCTGAGATTCATAGATTTTCTATCCCTAGCCAGTGCTTAGGTCCCTTCTGTGGTGGTCTTCTGCTGAGAATTTGGAGCAAGGTGTCTCCTTTGGGCTTTCTCAATATGAGGTTATACTAACTACTGATGCCTCTTTGATGGGTTGGAGGGCTCACTGTATGGGGCTCTCAGCTCAAGGAGTCTGGTATCATCAGGAAAGGCTGTTGCACATTAATATCTTGGAATTATGGGCAGCACACAACACCCTGAGCTGTTTTGCAGATATCCTATAAAACTGTACCATTCTGGGTCAAATGGACAACACAACTACAATGTTTTACTTGAACAAGCAAGGGGGTACAGGCTGCAGGCACCTGTGTCAAGAAGCTTTGGCAGTGTGGTCTGGGGTGTTAAGACTACATGCAACTATTCATGCTATCCACATCTCCGGTGTTCTCAACATGGAGGCAGACGTATTAAGCAGGACAGCTTCCTGCATGCACGAATGGGCCCTCAGGGACACTTTTCTGGAACCAGTTTTTGCCATGTGGGGTGTTCCGGATGTGAACCTGTTTGCTGCAAGAGAAAATACCAAGGCCCCCAGGTTCTGTTCGAGAGTGGGGAGAGAACTAGGAGTGCTTTTTGGATCCCATGGCAAGGGGCTCAGTTTTACGTGTTTCCCCTTTTCCCTCTTCTTATCAGGATTATAGAGAGTATCAGGAAAGAGGGTATGAACATGATTCTGATAGCCCCATTCTAGCCCTGCCAGATTTGGTTTTCTGCCTTCATGAAAATGGCACAAGGCCAATACCTCTGGCTCCTGATCAAATTAGATCTAGTGAGCATCAGCCAGGTACTGCACCACAATGTCAGCCTGCTCAACTTAACTGCTTGGAGGCTCCAGATCATGATCTGATGTTTTCCCAGGAGGTTAATGAAATCCTTCTGCACTTGCATAAACCATCCACTAGGAGGTCTTATCTTTTTAAAAGGAAGCATTTCTCTGAATGGCTTAAATACAAAGATTTTTCCCCATCCCAGGCACCTCTGCAGTCAGTATTTGAATATTTGCTTGTTCTGAGGTCTGAGGATTTAGTCTATTGCTCGCTTAAAGCACATTTAGTGGCTATATTCTGCTACCATTTGGGCCTGGAAGGATAATCAGCCTTTTCTCACAGACTGTCAAAAATTATTCTCAAGGGTCTGTTCAATACGTATCCACAGTGAAAGCCACTTATTCTCCAATGGTCCCTTTCAGTAGTGTTGTCACAACTGGTGTTCAAACCCTTTGAACCTTTAGCCACATGTCCATTGGCAGTTTTTTTGTCTATGAAGGCCTGCTTTTTAGTGGCCATTATCTCTACCAGAATGGTCAGTGAGCTCACTGCCTGATAAGGTCCATACAAACCAGACTGAATAGTGCTCCTATGGCAGAGTATGACAAATGCCACTCCTTTCTTGTAATGATGGAGTCACCTAACCATGTCATGAATTTTAAAAAGTCTAAACTGATGTTGGATCCTGTCCAACACCCAGTGTAACAGAGTGTTCACAGAACATGCTGCTTTTGATAAAAACCTGGGACTCTGCTGATTGACTGTTTTGTGGCAAAGGGGATGTGGCAGCGGTGAGTTAGTCCCCTTCTGAAACAGTTGCATGAATAACCCATATTTGGTCCAGTATATTAGTCTTTACAATACATTTAAATGCCACCCACCCACCTTATTTAGGATGAAGAGTCCATCTAGTCATGGATTTCTTTAAATAACTGTATGAAATGCTGAGCCTGACTGCATTTCCATTCCAGAATCTCTAATTTCAATTATTATTCTCCTTACCATACCTCTCTGTGTGTGCATATACACAGAGGACACATATGTACTGGGTAGCTATGCTAAAACTATGCCCATACTTGTTGCCAATTACATTTTATTGTTTGACAGCAGTCATTTTATATTACCGGTCACATTTGAGAGTTACAAGTTTGAAAATGTCACAGTACGGTCCTGTCCTGGTTAAGAATGGGGAGACTGAGGTTAGGGTTGTCAGCGGGCCTCAAGAAAAATGTCTTATGCTGGTTTAATGTGTGTAAATGGGTGACTGAAGCTTTTCATATCACAACATCTCCTGGTAAATAATATCCTCATAAGCCTCAACTAAAGGGACAAGACCTTTTTGCAAGATTTGTTAGTAACCCTAACCCGGGTTCAGATCCCTGTTTGCCATGAAGCTTATTGAGTGACCACAGTCTAGTCACTCTCTCTCAGATTGACCTACTTCTCATGGTTGTTGTGAGGGAAAAAATGGAGGAGGGGAGAAACATGAAAGCTGCCCTGAGCTCCTTGGAAGAAGAACAAGATTTTAAAAATGACAGACAGACACATTTGCCAGTTGCTTGAAAGGTTTTTAATACCCCCCACCAAATGTTCATGGACTATTTTCAATGACGTGAGATTGCTGAAATAATTTTGTATTTCTATCCATTTCAACTTTTAGTTTCAGTGAACTGGAAGAGAATTTGCATCATTTTCTACATGTTAGAGCTTCACGTTTCAGTGAACCTGGAAGAAAGAAATGTGTATTACTAATTATATAAGGCTGAATAAATCTAAATGATGAGTTATGATAAGTATAAATAAAGTTCAAGTAGATTAATAACAGCTACAAGGGGGGATTCTGTAATGAGTTTTTAAGAAATTTGAAAAACTTACGTAGATTATTATTGCAAATGTGATCCCCCCTGCAATGTCTAGATATTTGCTATAACAATATTTTAAATAAGCAAAAAAGAAAAAGAAAAAAGAAAAAAAGATCATGGGTTTAAAATGAGGGTGTGTGTGAGTGGGAGCTTATTCCAGAAAAAATCTTAGCAGTTTTCGAAACTCTAGAGTGTTTTCGTTGAGAACTTGCTTCAAAAAGATAAATGGAGTCATCTGCAATAATTCTTTAGGCTTCAATTTTCTGGAGCTTTGAAGTTTAAAGTTTTGTTAAAGCAGCAGACTCATCTTGTGCTTTTAGGAAGCTTGATCTAAATGGATAGCTTCTCTTAATGCCCAACAAAATATGTTTGAAGTGGCAGCATTTTGAAAAATGTTCTTTTTTAAAATCACAAAGAGGCTGTCTGTCTCCATCATCCCACAGGCATCAGCATTACAAACCCCCCCCCCCATCTTGTTTGTGATCCGGATAGATTGCAGATATGATCTACAAAGTGCTGGCATCTGAGCCCCTGTATGTCTTAAGCACCCTTGTCTTTTTAATGCATGACTGGTCCAAATAGCCACAAAACCTTTGAGCCCCCTTCTGGCAGAATTCAAGAATACAACACACTCCCCCTGCTAATGCCCAATGATTTGGTTAGGGCCAATTCAGCTCAACAGCATGTAAAAGAATGAGGAAGATTCTGGGAGCATGGGTTTATCTGCATGCATTAGCTAGTGGGCAGATAGGTCACCTGGGAGTGGCCAGTTACTCTCCAAGTCATTAAAAGTAGCACCCCACCATTCCTCCAGTGCTCCTGTAATCACTTGCTTATCCTTCCATTTAAAGCTACTCAGCAGTTTCTCTCCTCTAGCTCTATTATGCAAAGGAAAAGGAGGCACATGCATGGACACACACATTTGCTCTGGATGTGAAAAAGACTGTACCAGCTCCCTTTTTCATCTGCTCTCCTCCTCCTTCAAATGTGTACACACACCATTGCTCTGAATGGTTTTTTAAAAATGCTATTGATTCTTCCCCTGTGCATCAAATTTGCTATTTGTTTCTTCCATATATATATATCCACAGTGGGAGTTATAATTAGGGGAAGTTGCTTTGGAAAAACAGCATAGAAAATACTGCAGGCCTACTTGAAAACACTGTAAATTTTCTGCAAGCTAATATTTTGTGGCAGGCTCATCCACCAGGCCACCATTTTGTATCTGGTAGCTCCTAAGGCTTTTGAAAAGCTCCCAGAAGCATAAAGTCTGAGTGTTGCTAGCTAAATAGAAGCACTATGTACCTCTCATCCTATGAGAAATAACAGGGAAGGGCTGTTTTCTTCATGCCCTACTAGTGGGCTTCTAAGAACCGCCTTGTTGGCCTCTGTGGATGCTGGGCTCAGAGGACCATTGATCTGATCTAGCAAGGTGAGCCTTATACTGGTAAAATAAAGTTCAGAATTACTTTTAAGGCTCCCTCAGTGTAAGCAGACAGATCCTCTGTCTTTGCTGAAGTGCAAGTTGGAAGCAAACATCCTTCATTTAATAGCATCTGAGGAGTTCATATGCCAGACAACTTGATCAAAATGTATACAAGATGGTTGCCAGGATGACAGGCCTCACAGTGATTCTGGGAGGCAGTGATTCTGGGAGGTGTAAAATCTTGGTCTGACACTAACCTTGACCTCTCCCTCCACCCCAATATTTGCATAAACTGGAACAATAGACCTACCTTACCCCAGAGCTAACACTATCCACCTGGATCATTAATCCTATCAACTTTACATCATCTTCCCCTACCAACATTTCCCCTCACAAAGGCAGGTTTCCCATCCACCACAAAAGTTCATCAAGCAGTATTTTCATTAGTTTAATTAGAAATCTATTAGCACTCTGAATCACTGGAGGAAGCAACCACAGTTTCAACACAAACTTTGTTTTTTATCAGGATTTCCTCCCAAACATCTCCTGTTCTTTTGTCCATCCCTGGGGTCATCAGTCAGTGCATTCCCAACACATTGTTTTACTCCTAGCTAATGCCATCAGTACATTGTTTGGAGGGGCAATCTCGCCTGCATGTCCTGAAGTAGCATGTTGCTCTATAACCAGATGCATGTGGCTCCATTGCTGTGTGTCTTGTCTTGGGCACCTATGGACAACTCACCCCCAAATTCATTTGGGTCTTTTTGTGAGATGCTGGTCCATTTCACAACCCCTTCTCCATGGATCACTGATTTTCTGGACAGGTAGCTTTAACTCTATCCCCTGCCTATCTTCCCACATTTCTCATTTGATCTTGTTTGTGTGTAACCTCTTGTACGCTTTTATATGCTAGCACTCTTATTTTCT
>NW_015169958.1:33706-43240 GCF_001447785.1 Gekko japonicus | reverse complement strand
TTAACACTGCATTTAAAATAGGAAGGAAGGGGCCATAGCTCAGTGGTAGAGTGGTAGTGCTTGGAATGCAGAAGGTCCTAGATTCAATCCCCAGCATCTTCAGTTAAAAGATCTAGTGTCAGACTCGGGCATTTCACCTGCTGTACTTGTTACATTTCTACCCAATATTCTTGGGCCTCGCTTGTGTCACCCGCTTGTGGTACCCTGCCATTCGTTTAGCTTGTTGCTCCCTGCACCCTTATCGCTTGCCCTCACCTGCCATTGCATTCCTGAGGGGGGGGGGAGTGAGTGTCTGTAGAGTTAGGGAGGCTAGCTTTGGTAACTCGTTCCATGAGGCCTCAAAGACATCTTTCACACGGGAAGTGTCCTTGAAGTAGAGTCTGTGCCTGGCTAGTCATTGACCGTATATCTTTCATGGTCTCTGTAGCAATGCTGATGTGTGTGAATGGAATGTTAGGGTTGTGCCTATATGCTGCTTTCCCGCCTTTGCACCCCGGTCCTGACAAAGCGTTTGGGCCCATAACATCTCGTATCTCTTAATAAAACATTCACTGAAGAAAGTGCGAGTGAAGAGAGTGATTTGACTGGGAACCTGACATCTAGCAGTAGGTGATGTGGAAGACTTCTGTGTGAGACCCCGGAGAGCTGCTGCCAGTCTGAGTAGACAATACTGACTTTGATGGACCAATGGTCTAATTCAGCATAAGACAGCTTCATGTAAACAATGCAATTTTTTTATTATTATTATTTTAAAATGATATAAACATCCAAACCCAACCCAACCAGGGAGCAGGGCCCATAAGAGTTACTGGGGGTATGCAAAAAAAAAGTCTTCACCTGTTAACGGAAGACACCAATAGACGGAGACAGCCAAAATCTCCAAGGGGAAGGAGTTCCAAACTTTCTGCTCCATGACCGAGAACGCTGTTTCCCGGGTTGTCACCTGCCCGGCCTCAGTTGGTGGTGGCACCTGAAGCAGGACCTCTGAAAAGGAGCAGAATGGCTGGGTAGGTTTGTATGGGAGCAGGCATAGAATCATAGAGTTGGAAGGGACCCAAAGGTCATCTAGTCCAACCCCCTGCACAAGGCAGGAAATTCACAGATACCTCCACACTGCACACTGTTCCACACCCAGAAGATGGCCAAAAAAACAAACGAACCCACCCTCCAAGATCCCCAGCCAAATTAGCCTGGAGAAAATGTGCTTCCTGACCCCAAAGTGGCAATCAGCATTTCCCTGGGCATGTGTGAGACAGAAGAAATGACTGGCAGCACATCGATCACTTTGTCTGTGTATCTGTCAGCGTCGCGGCTTCTGTTTGAGAAATGATTGCGAGAGCAGATTGCAAGTTTGACTGGCTTCCTGGATAGGCACTGAAAATTCAGCTCAGAAACCTCAAATTAGACGGTTTCGATTCCCCCCCCTTTTACCACGTAACTGTAAAACATTTAAATTGGCAGAGAGATGGGAGCTGAGAGACAGTTACATAAACACATCAGCTGTAAGAAGAGCTCTGTAAGCTCTTGGAGGATTGGCTACATTAGGGGCGTGTCGCCTAATATGCAAAGGAGTTCCTGCTACAAAAAGAGACTTGGTTTTAGCAAATCCACCTTGGAACAGAAATTCCCCTCTGCATTGCATGCTGCTTTCATTTCCTTTGATCATCGGATTTTATGGTACCCTCTGCATTGCATGCCACTTTCACTTTCTTTCACCATCGGGTTCTATGGTACATTCTGCATAGATTTATGGCAATTCAGGGGTTGACTTTGCAGTCAATACAGCGTTGGCCTGGGGTATTTGAATGTGGTTTTGAGCTGCACGTTCCCCTCAGTGTCAAGAAAATGTGGAGCAAATGCTAGATGAAGAAGAAGAAGAAGAAGAGATTGGATTTATACCCCACCCTTCACTACCCGAAGGAGTCTCAGAGCGGCTTACAATCTCCTTTCCCTTCCCCTCCCCACAACAAACACCATGTGAGGTGGGTGGGGCTGAGAGAGCTCTTGACAGAAACTGCTCTTTTTCAAGAACAGCTCTTATCAGAACTACGGCTTGCCCAAGGCCATCCAGCCAGGTGCAAGTGGAGGAGTGGGGAATCAAACCCGGTTCTCCCAGATTAGATGCATCTGAATCCACTTAGATGAATCCAGACACCACCCTGCTCTCAAGGAAAGAGCAACTTGTGAGCTGACCTGGCCAGTGCTTGGGCATGATCGGTTGTGGCAGAGCACAAACATGAACACAGATCTGAAGCCTTTGCCCAAACCCTTCCACAACTGGTACACAAAGGCTGGGGTCACACACACCAGTTGAAGTGCAGGGGAAGAGAGGCTATTTCCTCCGGAGGAATTTGACACGCAGTTGTGAGATCATACAGCCCTTTGAAGCTGCAAGCGCAGCCTGTCACTGTGTGATGAAACACAACTGTGGGCGAGTCGTGGTTTTTTTTGGCCATTTGTTTCCCTTGTGCATGAAGGAGCAATCGAGGAATCGCACCTCCGCACTGAGGGCGATGATGCGGGTACTGCAAGGGGGGGACATGGCATGGAGTCAGGATGGCCTGATCAGATCATCTCAACGGCATCAGAGTGTGCATGAGTGATCAGACAGGGGAAAGTCCACCCGTGGCCTGCCTTATCCGGATAACACCGGACTTTCCCTGGTGTCTTAAATCGTCTTCCGTGATGGAGCAGCACAGGTTGCTAATGACTGCGGGACACATAAGAACATAAGAGAAGCCAATGTTGGATCAGGCCAATGGCCCATCCAGTCCAACACTCTGTCACACAGTGGCCAAAAATACCAGGTGCCATCAAGAGGTCCACCAGTGGGGCCAGGACACTAGAAGCCCTCCCACTGTTGACCCCCCCAAGCACCAAGAAGACAGAGCATCACTTGCCCCAGATGGAGAGTTCCTCTCTATACCTTGTGGCTAATAGCCACCGATGGACCTCTGCTCCATATGCTTATCTAATTCCCTCTTGAAGCCATCTATCTGCTTCTATCTGCCACTACCTCCCGTGGCAGTGAATTCCATGTGTTCATCACTCTTTGGGTGAAGAAGTACTTCCTTTTATCTGTTATAACCCGACCACTCAGCAATTTCATGGCGTGCCCATGAGTCCTTGTATTGTGAGAAAGGGAGAAAAGTACCTCTTTCTCAACCTGCTCTATCCCATGCATAATCTTATAAACCTCGATCATGTCACCCCTCATGACACTGTTTTTATTTTAAGTTAAAAAAAATCTTTGTGTTTGTGTCCTTTATAAAGTTTATATCTCCGCTATCTGGCATTACATTTTATGGCGCACATGGCCCGGCCCAACAAGGTCTCATTTATGTCAGATCTGGCCCTCATAACAAATGAGTTCGACACCCCTGCTCTAAGCCAACAAAAAGCATAGTTACCCAACAGTTGTGCCACTATTATTACAGTTCATTTAATGTAAGTCCCTGAGTGAACACACCCATCGGGTCACCAAAAGGAAATCCCAACAAACAAAGTGAAACACAGACAGCGAAGGTATTTAAAAAAAAAAAAGAGGAAAGAAAAACTAAACAATATAAATACCAGAGAGCTACAATTCTTCTCAAACTTCAACAGATGGTCAACCATGTTGGATTGTTGGCATCCCATTTTATGACACACATGTGCACGAACAGACACACACAGACAAAAAACAACAACAACAACCCATGAAACACCTTGATTTCCATCAAAAACAAATGTGAGGAATTCCTTTTACATCCCTAACGAGAGATCAGAGACCCAAAGAGATGCTCCCAATCCCTTTGGGCAAAGGATGGCTTCCAACAGAGAAGCCATTCCCTGCATCGTCTCCATGGCAACCAGTAACATATGCTTCAGATTTTGCCTCTCTCTGTCTCTTCCACACTCTCTTTTCCCCCTAGTAGAGAAAGCCAGTTCCTTGATTCTTTTTTTTTGACTCTGATGGAAAGACATCTGAATGCTCCTGATGCTTTGGAGAACCGCATCGGAGTAGCAGCATTTCAGTTCTGCTGGTGCCCATAATCACATATTGCCTGCTCTGTTATTTGTTAGTTAAACTGCACAAGTGCGGTTAACAAATGTTTTATGGCTCCCGGAAATGACCATTTATGGAGATACACATGATTCCCTGTACCGTGGATACGACCGCGCCGTGCCCGTAAGAGATTTTTTACGTTGCTATTAATTGAGAACTAGTTCTTCCCCTGATTTATAAACTCAGTCTGAAGGTAAGGGTTGGGAAATTCCTCTTCAAACTGGGTGACAGGGTGATTCTGCATTGGCTTCTCTCTCCGTTGTTTTAGCAAACCCACCTTGGAACAGAAATCCCCCTCTACCTCTACGTTGCATCCTGCTTTCACTTCCTTGGATCATCGGGTTTCATGTTACCCTCCGCACTGCATCCTGCTTTCACTTCCTTGGATCATCGGGTTTTATGGTATGCTCCACACTGCATGCTGCTTTCACATCCTTTGATCTTCAGGTTTCATGGTACCCTACGCACTGCATGCCGCTTTCACTTTCTTTGATCATCAGGTTTCATGGTACCCTACGCACTGCATCCCCCCCCCAGCACCAAGAAAACAGAGCATCACTTGCCCCAGATGGAGAGTTCCTCTCTATACCTTGTGGCTAATAGCCACTGATGGACCTCTGCTCCATATGCTTATCTAATTCCCTCTTGAAGCCATCCATGCTTCTATCTGCCACCACCTCCAGTGGCAGTGAATTCCATGTGTTCATCACTCTTTGGGTGAAGAAGTACTTCCTTTTATCTGTTATAACCCGACCACTCAGCAATTTCATGGCGTGCCCATGAGTCCTTGTATTGTGAGAAAGGGAGAAAAGTACCTCTTTCTCAACCTGCTCTATCCCATGCATAATCTTATAAACCTCGATCATGTCACCCCTCATGACACTGTTTTTATTTTAAGTTAAAAAAAATCTTTGTGTTTGTGTCCTTTATAAAGTTTATATCTCCGCTACCTGGCATTACATTTTATGACACACATGGCCCGGCCCAACAAGGTCTCATTTATGTCAGATCTGGCCCTCATAACAAATGAGTTCGACACCCTTGCTCTAAGCCAACAAAAAGCATGGTTACCCAACAGTTGTGCCACTACTATTATAGTTCATTTAATGTAAGTCCCTGAGGGAACACACCCTTCAGGTCACCAACAGGAAATCCCAACAAACAAAGTGAAACACAGACAGTGAACGTATTTAAAAACAAAAACAAAAGAGGAAAGAAAAACCTAAACAATATAAATACCAGAGGGTTACAATTCTGCTCAAACTTCAACAGATGGTCAACCATGTTGGATTGTTGGCATCCCATTTTATGACACACATGTGCACGAACAGACACACACAGACAAAAAACAACAACAACAACCCATGAAACACCTTGATTTCCATCAAAAACAAATGTGAGGAATTCCTTTTACATCCCTAACGAGAGATCAGAGACCCAAAGAGATGCTCCCAATCCCTTTGGGCAAAGGATGGCTTCCAACAGAGAAGCCATTCCCTGCATCGTCTCCATGGCAACCAGTAACATATGCTTCAGATTTTGCCTCTCTCTGTCTCTTCCACACTCTCTTTTCCCCCTAGTAGAGAAAGCCAGTTCCTTGATTCTTTTTTTTTGACTCTGATGGAAAGACATCTGAATGCTCCTGATGCTTTGGAGAACCGCATCGGAGTAGCAGCATTTCAGTTCTGCTGGTGCCCATAATCACATATTGCCTGCTCTGTTATTTGTTAGTTAAACTGCACAAGTGCGGTTAACAAATGTTTTATGGCTCCCGGAAATGACCATTTATGGAGATACACATGATTCCCTGTACCGTGGATACGACCGCGCCGTGCCCGTAAGAGATTTTTTACGTTGCTATTAATTGAGAACTAGTTCTTCCCCTGATTTATAAACTCAGTCTGAAGGTAAGGGTCGGGAAATTCCTCTTCAGACTGGGTGACATGGTGATTCTGCACTGGCTTCTCCCTCCATTGTTTTAGCAAACCCACCTTGGAACAGAAATCCCCCTCTACCTCTACGTTGCATCCTGCTTTCACTTCCTTGGATCATCGGGTTTTATGGTATGCTCCACACTGCATGCTGCTTTCACATCCTTTGATCATCGGGTTTTATGGTACCCTACGCACTGCATGCCGCTTTCACTTTCTTTGATCATCAGGTTTCATGGTACCCTACGCACTGCATGCTGCTTTCACTTTCTTTGATCATCAGGTTTCATGGTACCCTACACACTGCATGCTGCTTTCACTTTCTTTGATCATCAGGTTTCATGATACCCTACGCACTGCATGCTGCTTTCACTTTCTTTGATCATCAGGTTTCATGGTACCCTACGCACTGCATGCTGCTTTCACTTTCTTTGATCATGGGGTTTCATGGTACCCTACGCACTGCATGCTGCTTTCACTTTCTTTGATCATGGGGTTTCATGGTATCTTCTGCCTAGATTTATGGCCATTTTATGGCCATTCAGGGGTGATTTTGCAGTCAGTACGGCATTGGGCCGGGGTATTTGAATGTGGTTTTGAGCTGCACCTTTCCCTCAGTGTTGAGAAAATGTGGAGCGGATGCCAGATACAGAAAAAGCCATAAAAGCAGAGGGTTTTGCAATGGCTTAAAGCACAAAGACAAGGTGAATCTGCATTGGCTTTTCCCTCTGTTGTTTTACCAAAGATGCAGCTCAAAGCCACACTCAAATACCCCGGGACAACACTGTACTGACTGTGAAGTCACCCCTGGATGGCCATAATTCTATGCAGAAGGTACCATAAGACCCAATTATCAAAGAAAGTGAAAGCGGCATGCAGGGTAGAGGGTACCATAAAGCCCGATGATCAAAGAAACTGAAAGTAGCATGCAGGGTAGAGGGTACCATAAAGCCCAATGATAAAAGAAAGTGAAAGTGGCATGCAGGGTAGAGGGTACCATAAGGCCCGATGATCAAAGAAAGTGAAAGTGGCATGCAGGGTAGAGGGTACCATAAAGCCTGATGATCAAAGCAAGTGAAAGCAGCATGCAGGGTAGAGAGTACCATAAAGTCTGATGATCAAAGAAAGTGAAAGCGGCATGCAATGTAGAGGATACCATAAATCCCGATGATCAAAGAACGTGAAAGCGGCATGCAGGGTAGAGGGTACCATAAAGCCCAATGATCAAAGAAAGTGAAAGCGGGACGCAGGGTAGAGGGTACCATAAAATCCGATGACTGAAGAAAGTGATAGTGGCGTGCAACGCAGAGGGGGATTTCTGTTCCACGGTGGGTTTGCTAAAACGACAGAGGGAAAAGCCAAGGCAGAATCGCCCACCGAACCCAATCTGCAGAGGTGTCCTTTGATAGGTGACAAAGGAAAGTTGTGAGAACAGGGAACTGGGGATTGTGATGGGCTGTTGGGGAGGAAAAAAAGCCACTGAAAGGAATTCCAAAGGAAAGCCTCCTTGATGTCGCCAATCAAAAAGCAACCAGGTCACAAAGTGAGCAAAGACAGGGAGGGGAGAGGAAACAAACTAGCATTATTACAGATACAAACAAGGTGGTGGTGGGGGGACCCAAATGGATTGAGGAAGCCAATTTCTCCTGCGGAAAAGGGAAATGAAAGCCCCTTGTTAAGACCACGTAAACTCAAAGGGCAGAGATTGTGTTGCATGACGCAGATCGGCATGGGAACGGGAGCCGTGATACAAGTCAGTCGGGAGTCTGAAACTTACAGAGGCAAATCAAAAAAGGAGCACATTGGAAGAGACAGCTCCAGCGTGATTGGTGGCCGGACGATGCCCGATGAATAATGCATCCGGCAGATGAATACCTGCTGCTGGGAAATCTTGTCGCTCTTGGGAATGCGTCTCCAGACTCGATGGGGGCAGAAATCCTCTGGAAATCTTTCCTTTTAAAAGGATGGTGTCTTTAAAGGGAATGGGGACATTTCGGGTTGGGAGGATCACAAAATCCAGTTGGGTGAGATTATTGCAATGGAATTAGGCCCCACCTACACTTCAGATTCCGAGTCATGGTGTTCATAAGGAGCAGGCTAAACAATTCCACTTTTGAACCCAACCCACCCCCAGTATCTGATAGGTATAGTGGTTAAGTGCGCAGACTCTAATCTGGGAGAACCGGGTTTGATTCCCCACTCCTCCACTTGCAGCTCTTGGGTGACCTTGGGCAAGCCATAGTTCTATCAGAGCTGTTCTCTCAAGGACAGTTCTGGAAAGAGCTCTCTCAGCCCCACTTACCTCACAGGGTGTCTGTGGTGGGGAGGGGAAGGGAAAGGAGTTTGTAAGCTGCTCTGAGACTCCGAGTGAAGGGCGGGGTATAAATCCAATCTCTTCCCCCTCCTCCTCCTGATGGGGGCGGGTTTTCCCCCAATTTCAGGGGTCCCAATCTGCTGCCAGCCTGAAGAACCCTGTTCCACCTGACATGCCCAGCGTGATGACATCACCCATAAGTGATGTCATTGCACTGGACATGTTGCACGGGGGACACTCTAGCATTTGGGCAAAAACTCTATGGTGACCATAGAGTTCCCCCCCCAAATGCTAGAGCATCCCACCTGACGTGCCCAGTATGATGACGACACCTCCAGGCGATGTTATCATGCTGCACATGCAGAAGACTTCCGGAGGAAGACTGGACGCCCCCCACCCCAGCTGCCAGGTAAGACCCGGCAACCCTAATTTCTGAGTCTGTTAGGGTTTCCAGTTCTGAGTTAGGAAATCCCCGAAGATCTGAGGGTGGTGTCTGTGGAGGGCAGAGTTTAGGGAGGGACCTCCATGGGGTATAACACCATACGGTCCACCCTCCAATGCAGCCATCGTCTCCAGGGCAACTGATCTCTGTAGTCGAGATCACTTGTGATTTTGGGAAGTCTCTGGGCTCCACCTGCCGGTTGGCAACCCTAGACTCTAGAGACTGTGGAAACTGGGAGGCAGGCCCGTAGCCTGCATGGGGCCCATGGGGCCCAGCCTCCCGCTCATTTTGCGGGCCCCCTCCCTCCCGATCCTCTGCTCCCCGGGGGGCTTGGCTGGCGGGATCCACAGCGACGCACCAGCCCGCCTCTCTTCGCCCCCAGTCAGCCGCGCTGAGACACAGGACGAGGCAGAAGAAGAGCGTCCGAGCACAGCGACGGGAGAGTCCGAAGGCGCCTGCTCGCTCGCCCGGTCCCGGCTTTAAAGGAGCCGCGCGCGCGCTGGGCTGCAGGCAGGCGCCGCCGAGTGGCCCGGGTGCGAGAGGAGGGGGCGTCCCAGGGGGCTTCGCTCAGGATGGACACCCCCTCCTCCAGTGCCCGGGCCACTCAGCGGCACCTGCCTGCAGCCCAGCGTGCGTGCGGCTCCTTTAAAGCTGGGTCCGGGCGAGCGAGCAGGCGCCTTTGGACTCTCCCCTCGCCGCGCTCCGGCACCTCTTTTGCCACCTCCTGCGCCTCAGCGCAGCTGACTCAGATAGATTATTAGAAAGGTCCGGGGGTGGGGCGGGTCAAAAGGGAGGGGGG
>NW_015169958.1:30900-32702 GCF_001447785.1 Gekko japonicus | reverse complement strand
TACTGTCCCCCCTCAACTTCCTCTTCTCCAGACTAGAAATTCCCAAGTCTTTCAGCCTTTCCTCACAGGACTTGGTCTCCAGGTCCCCGGTCATCCTCCTCGCTCTCCTCTGCACCCGCTCCATTCTGTCCACGTCCTTTTTGAAGCGAGGCCCCCAGAACTGCATGCAAGACTCCAGGTTTAATGTAACCTGTCCAGAATGGTGGGGAATATGATCTTCACTCATTCCAAAGTAACGAGAAGGTCTCAGGTAAGAGCATCTCTGCTGGAGTTGCTGGTAATGCGGGAAATATCTGAACTATTTAGTGAGATCATAGCCCAGACCATCCAAAATCCAAAATTAATTTCTGTTGGCATATCTACCGAGGCCTGTCGAAAGGCCTGTCTGGCTTAATTCAGTTCTGGCAAGATAAAGCGATCTTCTTCCGCTAACCACTCATCCCCCCCCCCCATGTTATCCATTTATTTAGGGCTTTTTAAAATGCAATTGCAAGAATTGCAGCAATTATAATATTAAAGCAATGTGGTTCAGTGCCATGAATGGGATTACAGCTTAGTGGCAGAGCATCTGCTTTGCATGCAGAAGGTCCCGGGTCCAAGAGCACCTCTAGAAGAAGGGGATTCAGGTAGCCGTAATGCCAAAATCAAAGATGGCACACACCTCAAGCTTGCCTCTTCTTGTGCAGCAGAGGGAGAGCAATGGAATGAGTGTGTTGCATCGTGGGAGATACACAGGAGTCACAGAGTCTCATAATAGTCTAATGCATGTGTGCACCATTGGACTGCCAACCTCCAGGTGGAGCTTGAAGATCTCCCAGAATTACGACTGACGTCCGGGCTACAGAGGTCCATTTCCCTGGAGAACATGTCTGCTTTGGAGGGTGGACTGTATGGTGCAGAGCCAAACAAAATGGTTCCTAGCTGTGTTGGGGCTTTGGGGGGGCTCCACCCCCTTTCTTAAAGGCACAGACCCACAAGAATTTCTCTTGTAAATGCTTTTTTCAATCATTTTAAATATTTTAAGGCATGTGCCCCTTTAAGCAGAGTTGGGTGCTGTAGCTGACTCCCTCAGCAAACAAGGGGGTTGGAGTAGGTGACCTCTAGGATCCCTTCTAACTCTATGTCAAGACACTGGTCTCCTTTAAGAGAGCTTTTCTTCCTAAGTGTTAGCTTTCTAGAAGATAGAAGTCATCAACCCCCCCCCCCCCCGCCGCCAGCTTGTGATCAGAATTGTTACTTAGGCTGGCAGAAGTAATTAAATTGCAGCGGCTGAGAACTGTCATCTCAAGTGGTCGACAGCTTGCAATTTAGAGATCTCTCCTGGGAACAGCTTTCAGTTGGCTAAATGGCTTTTCTTTCTGCACTGAGAACTTCAGACCCACCAGGAAAAAAAAATTGTCCCACAAGCCACAAAGTCCTGGCTATGGACCTGATGGTACTGTGCCCTGCTAAGGTTCATTCCACCCCAAGCCCCACCCTCCCCAAGCTCCATCCCCCAGATCTCCAGGAATTTCCCAGCCCAGAGTTGGCAACCCAAGATTTACTACTCCTGTGAGGTCTCACCACCAAAATTAGTAGGGGTACCTTCCTCAGTGTCTCCTGCTAGCCCAGCGCCTGGCCAGCATGGGGACAGATTACTGCCTTGTGTGCCCCGGGGGAATTGCCTTTCCCCCTCCTGGGGCTCCCCTTTAAAATAGCATGTCCAAAACAGCAGGAGGCCTATGTGGTACAGAGAACCACTTCCAGAATCAAAAGTTTAAAGTGTTTATTAAAAATAAAATCCTTACAAGCATATTTTTAGC
>NW_015169958.1:30639-30804 GCF_001447785.1 Gekko japonicus | reverse complement strand
GCTGTTTTCCTTCCCCGGGGGGGGGGGGCTGGTGCTGGGCCAGAGGCATTGCTGTGCTAGGACCTTAAAAGAACCGAGGCCCAGTGACATCATAGGGAGGAGCCAGTGACGTCACAGGCCATTGTCATTATTTATGGAGGTGGAGCCATGTGGGATTTAGGAAGG
>NW_015169958.1:30316-30467 GCF_001447785.1 Gekko japonicus | reverse complement strand
AACCTAGGAGGTCTAAGAGAACAGGTGCTGGAAAGGATCGTTCTCTGTCTGAGTCTCTGAGCTCATCTGCATCAGAGCAGACCATGCTGAAGTAGATGGACCAGTGGCATGAAGACTAGTGTGGATTGAGGAGACCTGTGTTCAGATCAAT
>NW_015169958.1:26795-28177 GCF_001447785.1 Gekko japonicus | reverse complement strand
AGCCACAGCCAGCCTGGGCACTCTCTACCCTCCCCACCCTCGCTGGAGCCTAGGCCAGCTCCTTACCTTTCTGCACAGGAGCTCTGAATGCACTAAAACCCTGTGCAGCTTACAGCTCCACCAGCCCCAACTGAGGACTTCTGGGAGCTGGGGGTGGGGCTTAGGGCTTCCAGGAAGCAAGCCCTGACTTCCCTCCCTCCCTCCCTCCCTCCCAGTCCCAACCCATCCGGCGAACTCAGTCATGGAAAGCGGAAGGGAATTAGGAAAACCCTCCACTTTTAAAGGTGGGGGAGCTGGGACCAAGGCTGGCTGGAGGAACCGGTTGCCCCCGGGGGAGGGTTAGCACCTTCTGGAAAATTGCAGGAAAGGCTGGCACCCCGCAACCCCCACGAACTTTATGCCTAACAGATATTAAATTAGGACAGGCTCTTTAGCTTTAGTAAGTTACAGCTCCCTACGGAGTCTTCATTACCTGGAGGGTTGGTCCAGCTCTCGAGGCCAGCCACATGGTCCAAAATGGAGGCCTGCTCCCAACCTCAGACAAGAAATCTGTGCAGCTCCGCATCCCAATGAAAAGAGAGTCTGCCTTCCCTTTGAAAGGTGGTTTTAACAAACCTGTCTCCTCCCATTTGACCTCGGTTAGTCCAGGTCAAGGCTTGTTGTGAGGTCAATATAAGGGAAGGGAGACTGGAGGAAGGGTGGGATAAAGACAGGGCTGCCAAACCGCGGCGGGGGATTGGTGCATCGTCACAGGATCCCTGCCACGGGGGGACAGCGATACGCATTGCACCGCTGTCGCCAGGATGTGACGCTACCTCACAGGGTGTCTGTTGTGGTGAGGGAAAGGGAAAGGAATGGGTCAGACATCTACTGCTGACATGAACACCATCCCACAAACACTCCATTGCTGCCATGAGTTCCTCTGCATTTGCAGTGGCAACAAAAGCAGGATGGAGAATAGTTACCATGGGGGGCTCTGCACAGCTCTATGAAAATAATAAATCAGAAGAAATATCATAGGGCCTTATATCTCTATAGGGACATACAGAAGAATTTCATTCTCCCATACTATGCTCATCCTTTTGAAATCCTAATTAAAGGCAGAAGGGGTTTCACCCCCCTCCATTTTCTAGTTTTTGCACTTTCTTAAACATTTTTGCCTGTCGACTTTTCTCTAATTGATAGTCTTTTCCCTCCCAATGTGTACAGTAAGCTGCTCTGAGACTCTGAGTGAAGGGCACGGTATAAATGCTATCTCCTCCTACTCCTCCTACTCCTCCTACTCCTCCTCCTCGACTCTGATTCCCCACTCCTCCACTTGTACCTGGTTGGATGACCTTGGGAAAGCCGTAGTTCTGATAAGAGCTGTTCTTGAAAAAGAG
>NW_015169958.1:7109-26705 GCF_001447785.1 Gekko japonicus | reverse complement strand
TTCAATATTCAAAATGCCCATGTTGTGTTATTTAGTGATGGGGGGGGAATATCCTCTGTCCTTTGTCATTTCACATTGTTAATGTCTTGCCAAAGATCGATGGAGCCCAGGGAGATTTGCCGGGTTGGGGCGGAGGAGCTCCAGCTCTTTATAAAGCACTCCCTGTGTCATCTGGTTAAGATGAATAAGAAACACGAGGAAAGATTTCACAATTTTATTCTAATGAGGATGACTAATGAGTGACCTTTTTGCTTTCTGGAAACATACGGGATTGATTAGGGGTTGTTTGTTCTCTCACCGTTGACCCGACAATGAGAAATTGGGCACTGGTTTTTTTGTTACTAATGGCTCCCAAAGTTTTTAATTCGAAGAAATAAAATATGACTCGCATATCGCAGCTTACAAACTGTACACATTGGGAGGGGAAAGACTATCAATTAGAGAAAAGTCGACAAGTAGAAATGTTTAAGGGAGTGCAAAAAACTAGACAACGGCGGGGGGACCAGTTCCCCCTTTAATTAGGGTGTCAAAAAGACCAGCATGGTATGACAGAATAAAATTCTTTTTTATGTTCCTATAGATATGTAAGACCCTATGTTATTTCCTCTGATTTATTATTTTCATAGAGCTGTGCAAAGCCCCCTGTACTAACATTACTCCAGCCTGCTTCGGTTGCCACTGCAAATGCAGAGGAACTCACGGCAGCGATGGAGTGTTTGTAGGGTGGTGTTCATGTAAGCAGTGGATGTCTGATCCACTCCAGCCATGGCGCACCTCTGTAAGGCCCTGTGTGCCGATGAAAAGGGGAGCAACTGGCAGAAAACACCCCTTAACATCTTTGACCATCCCACACACACAAACCCTCTGGGTGTAAGTACTAGCCATGTCTTGCCTAGAACTAGGGCAGCATGGCCTAGAAATGTACACCAAACCAAGATGAAGCAGAGCCAAACAGAACATGATAAGATGCCCCGGTGGCAAATCGAGGTTTTGTTTGTCGGCACATGTTTCCGGTGGGTGTCAACACTGTGAGAGGAGCGTGCTTGAGCGATCACACGTAGGTATTCCATCGATGGCCGTAGCAAACTGTTTGCTAGTAGGCTTTCCCGGGTATTTTTTAACTCCGGATCTTCGGGCAGATGCTATGGGTCGGCGATGGGTGTGCTACGCTTGCCTGATGTGTCCCTGTGATTGCACCCATATACTCCGCCCGACATTCATGCCTCTCCCGCGGCGAATCCTTCGTGTGACTGGGGCCTGATATTGCTATGTTGGGGAGGTGGCCTTAGGGCATCGGTCAAACTAACAGTCCCCCCCCTATCCAAAACAATGAGATATTTATCTACATATTGAGGCCCACAGGAAAGAAGATCACCTCCCAAATTCAAGTTTCCAACACCTGGTTCCTCCCTTCCTCGTCAAACGGCCCTAATCGATAGGCTATTCACACAACTCTCCAGCAATCAGGGATCATCAGTGGATCATTAACTTCTCACATTCATAGTCAAATTCCAACAGAAACTTTATTTATTTGTTTGTTTGTTTATTGCATTTATACCCCGCCCTCCCCGCAATGCCGGCTCAGGGCGGCTCACAGTCAGTACATAAAATACAGTCAAAACCACATAAAACCATAAAAAACTATTCCGTTACTAATACAATTTCATAAAGTGCAAAAGATAGCTACTCAAGATGGCTTATTTCAATGTCCTCTCTAAGAATCCTTCTGCTCCAGATCTTCCTGTGGCTTGATGTTAAAACCAAGAGCCAGGGCTCTATAATGGTGGTGGCACCCTAGCTGAAAGCATGGCGGAAGAGCTCCGTTTTGCAAGCCCTGCGGAACTGCAAAAGGTCCTGCAGGGCCCTGATCTCCTCTGGGAGCTTGTTCTACCAGGATGGGGCCACCACCGAAAAAGCCCTGGCCCTGGTAGTCGTAAGCTTGGCCTCTTTTGGGTCAGGGAGGGTCAATCGATTTTGAGACCCCGACCGTTCTCTCTGGGGTATATATGGGGAAAGGCGGTCCCGCAGGTATGCTGGACCCTGGCCATATAGGACTTTAAAGGTAAGAACCAGCCCCTTGAAGCGGATTTGGTATGCTATTGGCAGCCAGTGCAGTTGCTGCGGCACAGGCTGGATGTGCTCCCACTTGGGGAGACCCATCAAAAGCCTGGCTGCAGCATTCTGCACTAGCTGCAGCTTCCAGATCTGCAACAAGGGCAGCTCCATGTAAAGAGTGTTACAGTAGTCTAGTCTTGAGGTGACCATAGCATGGATTACTGTTGCTAGGTCGGCACAGTCGGGGAAGTCCGCACATTTAGCCACTTCACTGCTTACTCTCAACTCCAAATCAATAATGAACAAGTTAAAAAGCAGTGGACCAAGTACTGATCCCTGCAGTACCCCACTGCTTACCACCCTCCACTGTTTTCTATTAATTAGACAGTTTTTGATCCATAAAAGGACTTGTCTTGCCTAGAACTAGGAATGGACTTGTCCTTTTATCCCATGACTCTCTGTTTTCTATTAATTAGACAGTTTTTGATCCATAAAAGGACTTGTCCTTTTATCCCATGATTTTTGAGCTTACTTAGGAGCCTTTGATGAGGAACTTTATCAAAAGCTTTCTGGAAGTCAAGGTAAACAATATCTATTGAATCCCCCCTGTCCACATGTTTGTTCACCCCCTCAAAGAACACTAATAGGTTAGTGAGACAAGATCTTCTCTTACAGAACCCATGCTGAGTCTGCCTCAATAGGTTTTGTTCATCTATGTGCCTACTCATTCTTTCCTTAATAATGGTTTCCACCAATTTACCCGGTATCAACGTCAGACTGACTGGCCTGTAATTTCCCAGATCTCCTCTGGAACCCTTTTTAAAGATGGGAGTGACATTAGCTACCTTCCAGTTCTCAGGAATGGAGGCAGATTTTAAGGAAAGATTACATATTTTTGTCAGGAGATCCACAAGTTCACATTTGAGTTCTTTCTCAATCTGACTCAGGTCTCAACACCCCTCTGGTCTTTCAACACCCCTCCCGAAATCAGCAGTTCTGGAGTGGGCAAGCACTTCTCATCTTCCACAGTGAAGACAGAAGCAAAAAATGCATTTAGCTTCTCCGCCATTTCCCTAAAATGCGGTGCCCAAAACTGGACACAGTACTCCAGGTTGAGGCCTGACCATAGCAGAATAGAGCAGAACTACCACCTCCCGTGATCTGGACACAATATATATACAGAGGCAGGCAATGTAAAACCACCTCTGAAACCTCCTGCCTTGAAAACCCTGTGGGGTCACCACAAACAACTTGATGGCTCTTTCCACCACCAAGATACCTCGCTTTTGCAGTGTTTCCTGTATGGAAGGATCCCAAAATGTATGGCACATTTGGATTTAAGCAGAATTTCAGTGATAATTCCAGATCTGGGAAAACTTTATAGATCTCGTTTCCTGAATGGCACATTCAGTCATGCGGCGCAAAGGGATGCTTTGGAACTGTCTTCAGCCAATATGACCCGTCTCGCCTACAGTCCCATTCATCCCAATCCAAAGATAGAGTAAATCTCTCTGAGAGCAACTTTATTATCAAAAGACAAGGCTGACAGGAAAATGAAAGGAAGATATTAAATGATCAAGCCGTTCTGACATTTGAGTTATAGACTATTCACATCGAGCTGACAGGAGGAGCAGAAGGCACTTCTTGAATGACAATCTGCCCCGTGACGGCTTTTCATGAATGAAGAGTGTTATGGCACCGGCTGCCGTATTATGAACTTGAGATGGAGCATCAGATAAATATACAGAGGCTGCCATGCACAGGTTACAGAATGCAGTTATTCATGCCAAAGAAAAGGAATCTCTGTGTTGGGGGGGGGAAGGAAGATGTAGGAACCCTAGGGGAAAGCCACAACAGTAAGCTAACTGGCAATCGAATTCCTGGGTTTTGGCCACTGTGAGATACAGAGTGTTGGACTAGATGGGCCATTGGTCTGATCCAGCATAGCTTCTCTGTATCTTTGGTGCTTGGGGGGCAAGGGTGGGAGGGCTTCTGGAGTTCTGGCCCTGCTGTTGGACCTCCTGGTGGCACCTGGGTTTTGGCCACTGTGTGACACAAAGTGTTGGACTGGACGGGCCATTGACCTGATCCAACATGGCTTCACTTACATTCTTATGTTCTTAAAAGCCCTCATTATACCAAAGGCCCGCAGCCAATTAAAGATGGCCATGCAAGAAAGTGACCAACATAAAATCACCCTGACAGGTGCGTGTGTTAAGTGCCATCAAGTTGCTTCTGACTTATGGTGAACCTATGAATTAATGGCCTTCAAAATGTTCTATCATTACTAGCCTTGATCAGATCTTGCAAACTGAGGGGTGTGGCTTCTTCAACTGAGTCTGTCCAGTCCAGTCCATCCATCTATCCATCCAGTCCATCCATCTCCTGTTGGATCTTCCTCTTTTCCTGCTGCCTACAACTTTTCCTAGCATGATTGCCTTTTCCAGTGACTCACGCCTTCTCAGAATGTTACCAAGGTACCATAACCTCAGTTTGGTTATTTTAGCTTCTAGGGCGAGTTCAGGCTGGATTTGACAACCCCTAAATTTGTCTAAGAAAGGCCGAGCACTGAAGAATAGATGCTTTCAAATTATGGTGCTGGAGAAGACTCTTTTTTTTAAAAAAAGAACATTTTATTGAGGTTTTCAAAGCTTATACAACTGCAAAGATCAGCTTATACAACTGCAAAAGGGTAGAATCTAAATTGAAGCAAATTACACACAAATAAACTTAAATACAGGGAAACAAATACTGAGGTTAGTTAGCACTTGTAAAATGGATTAATTTAGCCTTGACTCAAGAGTGAATAAAGCCCATTTCGTGTCTATATTTTTTTCTGCTTCTACCTTGTCTAGAAAAGGAAACCATTTGTCAAGTGGGTCAAGAAGCAAGTTTCTCTCAACTGAATTGTTTGTATATACTGTGAATTTTTCTAGCGTAAAGTAGTCCCATACTTTTTCTAGCCACTGGTCCAAGTTGGGGCCATTCCTGTTTTTCCATTGTTGAGCTATGGTTGCTTTGGCCACCGTTATAAAAATTAGGATCAGATTTTTACGTATCTTAGGAATTTGATCTTCTCCTCATATTAGTAGGATAATCGTTGGGTCTAATGGAACTTCGATACCAGTATAATATGTTATGGCCGGTAGTATCTGTTTCCAGAAAGCGTGAATATGAATACATTCCCACCAGATGTGGATAAAGGATCCCTTAATTCCACATTCTTTCCAACAAAGGGAACTAGTGCTAGACGAGATATGTGCCAGTCTGACTGGCGTGAGGTACCACCTAAATAATACTTTGTAGGCAGCAGCTTGAATCGTCAGTGATTTGGAAATATGATTAGTCGTGCGCCATACCTGGGACCATTGGTTGTCTTGTAGAACAACTGTTAAATCTTTTTGCCATGCTCGCTGTTAAGTCATCATTTGTCAATTTGATAGGTCAGATAGGATCATGTAAGTTTTGGATATAAGTCCTTTCTTTTGTGAACTGGAGAAGACTCTTGAGAGTCCCTTGGACTGCAAGGAGATCAGATCAGTCAATCCTAAAGGAAATCAACCCTGACTGTTCCCTGGAAGGACAGATCTTGAAGCTGAAGCTCAAGTACTTTGGCCACCAAGCGAGAAGGGAGCACTCACTGGAGAAGGCCCTGATGCTGGGGGAGATTGAAGGTCAAAGAAGAAGGGGAGGGAAAAGGATGAGATGGTCAAACAGTGTTATCGATGCAATGAACATGAAATTGAGCAAACTCCAGAGGACGGCAGAAGACAGGAGGGTCTGGCATGATGTGGTCCATGGGGTTGTGAAGAGTCAGACTCGACTGTGCGGCTGTACAATATACAAAAGAATTTGTCTTTTTGGCAGTCCACGGTATCCACAAAACTCTTGTCCAAGGCCACATTTCAATTTAATTTTCTTCCTGTCAGCTTCCTTCGTTGGCCAACTCTCACACCCATCCATAGCAATCGGGAACACCATGGCATGAATTAACTTGGTCTTCTTCACCAAAATCTTTTCTAGTTCTGTTATGGCTGACCTTCTCAGTCTCATTCTCTTTCTGATTTCTTGGTTGCAGTCTCCCTTTTTGGCTGACGATCGCGCTAAGGAATAGAAAATCTTGAGCCATTTCAGTCTCTTCGTCGTCAAGCCTTAAAGCTGTGTAACTCAGTGCAAGTATTCAAAGCTAGCCTGTGAAATAAATCACAATGTGTTATTTCTAAGAAATGTTGTGGATAAAATATTCACATTCCTTTGGTTTTGGCCTCCACTGTTCCCGAGGTTCAGCCTTAGAGTGATGTTTAGAGTTCCGTTATATGATGGTTCCTTGGAAGACATAAGGTTCTAGAAGAAGAAGAGAAGAGATTGGATTTATACTCCTCCCTTCACTACCCAAAGGAGCATCAGAGCGTTTTACTATCTCCTTTCCCTTCACCTCCCCACAACAGACACCCTGTGAAGTAGGTGGGACTGAGAGAGCTCTTGACAGAAACTGCTCTTTTTCAAGAACAGCTCTGACAGAACTATGGCTTGCCCGAGGTCATCTAGCCAGGTGCAAGTAGAGAAGTGAAGAATCAAACCTGGTTCTCCCAGATTAGAGTCCGCGCACTTAACCACTACACCAAACTGGCTCTAGAGGGGAGGGGAGATATTAAAAAAAGAAGAAGAAGAAGAGATTGGATTTATACCCCGCCCTTCACTTGGAGTCTCAGAGTGGTTTACAAACTCCTTTCCCTTCCCCTCCCCACAACAGACACCCTGTGAGGTAGGTGGGGCTGAGAGAGCTCTGATAGAAACTGCTCTTTCAGGAACAGCTGCACCAGAGCTTGTGACTGACCCAAGGTCACACTAGCAGGTGCAAGTGGAGGAGTGGGGAATCAAACCCGGTTGTGCCAGATTAGAGTCCGCACACTTAACCACTACACCAAACTGGCTCTCCCATGAAGACCCATGAAGGAGAGGATTTGCCTGTGTGGTACTAAAGAGGTGGAATCAGTCGAGCATGTATTATTCCACTGTCACATTTATCAGGAAGCTCGTTCTAATATAATTCCCCCTCTCCTTAATAATCTTTCAGGATGTTCCGATGTTTATATTTTAAAGAAATTTTTAATGGGTGCTAATCAACAGGCTACTATTAGTTGTGCCAAAAAAATTTCAGTAGCCTGTAGAATTTGTAGAGAAAGTTCATGTACAGATCTTAATTAATTGATGCCAATAGATCAGAACAGTTTTACATTCTAATGACTTTACCGTACAGTTTTTATTTTTGACTTGTACTGGTCATTGGCCGAATAAAGAAATCGATTGATTGACATGAGGTTCCTGCAGCCTGCGTTTGCTGACAAGCTTGAGGGAATTTGATCTACCTCCTTTGGAGGAGGAAGAGAAGGAGGAGAAGAGGAGGAAGAGACTGGATTTATACCCCGCCCTTCACTCAGAGTCTCAGAGCGGCTTACAATCTCCTTTCCCTTCTCCTTGAGTTTGCCATGTCGCCAGTGACGTAGCCAGGGCTCCCTCCCACTCCTGGTATCTCCCCCCCCCAATTCCCCACCGGTTCAGTTCAGATCTCTGCCCCCTACCCATTCAGGTCCATTCTGTATCCTTCAAGGCAGAAATGCATACAAAAATAGCCACTCGTTCACTGTGGAATGCCTTCAAACTGCGACAGCGCCGCCTCACCTCAACAGATGCTCAGCTGAGGTGAGGACGCCGATTCCCATTCCATCTTCCCGTTGATGGCGTTGTACATCAGCTTCATTAAATGAAGTTTAAGCAGCGCGGGAGAGGCCATTCCTGAGCTATTTCATGCTCCATGTCTCCTTCAGTGCACTTTTTTTCACTAGCACCGAGGCAGAGAAAGAGGGCAAATAGAGGCGTACGTGGGTGGAAAGAAAGGTGGGCGGCCGAATCATTCAGGGCATCGCTAATAAACCAGTTGAAAAGGCCAGATTCCCAGAAAGAGAATCCCATGAATAAATACAGGAAGAACACAGGACAGGCGCTTTCGTTAACAAAACATCAAACTGTGACTTTTTCTCCCTGGGCTCAGTGGGAGCCGAGATAGGTGAGGCAGCTGCAAAAATCACTTTTTTTTTTGGCCAGACTCTGAGATAGGAAGTGACAAACTAGTTTTTTTATTAAAAAAAAGAAAGGTCGGAGAAGTACACCTGAAATCCTTTCCTCCTCCCCAATTTTTTGCAGTCTGTTATTGCCCTCGGGGCTTTATTATGTGCCAGCTTGTGGCAACCAAACAAGACTGAGGTGTTTCGTAAATCCAGGTTCTAAATCCACATAGCATCCGCAGTCTGAATCGAGCGCATAGTTCAGGTCACTCTTCTTAAGAAGGATATCGATTGGTTTTCCCTCCAGGCTTTCAGTGCCAACTTCGGGCCGGGAAATTCCTGTTGAGTTGGAGTCGAAGCGAGGGAGGGCAGGGTTTGGGGAGGGGAGGGACCTCCGCAGGGTGTAATGCCATAGAGTTGATCCTCCAAAATAGCCCTTTTCTCCAGGGGAACCGATCTCTGTTGTTTAGAGATCTGAAATTCTGGGGGATCTCCAGGCACCACCTGGAGGTTGGCAATCCTGTTTGCTGCTTGCCTATTCTTCATAGCTGTAAGAATTGATGTACTTTCTCAGTCAGGCAGCAGGAGTTTGCACTGCTCTGCCATATCTCAGAGTCAGCTTTGGAGTAGCACAGTTCCAGTGGGACCCTTTTGTTGTTGTTCAGTCGCACAGTCGAGTCTGACTCTTCGCAACCCCATGGACCAGCTCCCTCCAAGCCCTCTTGTCTTCCGCTGTCCTCTGAAGTTTGCTCAGTTTCATTGTCGTTGCATCGATGACACTGTCTAACCATCTCATCCTTTGCCGTCCCCGTCTTCTTTGACCTTCAATCTTTCCCAGCATCAGGGTCTTCTCCAGTGAGTGCTCCCTTCTCATTTGGTGGCCAAAGTATTTGAGCTTCAGTTTCATTATCTGGCCTTCCAGGGAACAGTCAGGGTTGATTTCTTTTAGGACTGACTGATTTGATCTTCTTGCAGTCCAAGGGACTCTCAAGAGTCTTATCCAGCACCATAGTTCAAAAGAATCTATTCTTCGGCGCTCAGCCTTCCTTATAGTCCAACTCTCACAGCCATACATGACTACTGGGAATACCATTGCTTTGACCATAGGGACTTTTGTTGGCAGGGTGATGTCTCTGCTTTTTATCATGCTGTTTAGGTTCGCCATCGCTTTCCTCCCAAGGAGCAGGCGTCTTTTAATTTCATGGCTGCAGTCACAGTCTGCGGTGATCAGGGATCCCAGGAACATGAAGTAAATATAATTAAATAAAAAAATTTAAAACGCAAGGACCAAGCCCCTCCTGAATAAATTATCAATTGAATAGGTTGCCAAGGTCCATTCTGACAATAGGAAGGATTGTGGGCTTGGCGTGTTAAGGCCATGGAGGTTACAGTCGAGCCAGTGTGGTGTAGTGGTTACGAGTGTCAGACTGATATCTGGGAGACCTGGGTTCCAATTCCAACTCGTGCCATAGAAGCTTGCTGGGTGACCTTAGGCCAGTCACATGCTCTCAGCCTAACCTACCTCACAGGGTTCTTGTGAGGATAAAATGGAGGAAGAGAAGGATGTAAGATGCTTTGGACCCCTGCTGGGGAGCATGGATTGAGCGATCAATAAATGGAAAGATGATGATGATGATGATGATGATGATGATGATGATGATGATGATTATTATTATTATTATTATTAATAAAAAAAAAACAAAAAAACCCAGGAGGCATACATCACTCTATACAAAAGAGAAATGTGGAAGGTGTTGAACCCACCAGATTTTCCAGTGATGAAAAATGGACAAAAAGGTCTCTTATGATCACTATAAAGAATATTATTGAGAACCATAGACAAAACCCATGTGAGATGGAGGGGGCTATAATAAGGTGATAATAAGAGGGGATTTGGCCAATACTCAGTGAAAATGTTGACTGGGTCCAATCTTGTGTTGCCACCGGGGAAGGTATGGGGGGCAGGAGCATTTGAGGACTGGAAGAGGAGACGTGTTGTGTGGCACTCTAGGAATTTCCCAAAACTCTATGGTTAAAACCATAGAGATTTGGGGAATTCCTAGAGCATCATGCTATGCTGTCCCCACCACCACCATTTTGGTTCTGTGACTCCATTGTGCAAAGGCTGGGCAAGGGCAGTGGATGCTAGAGTTGCCATCCTCCAGGTGGGATCTGGAGATCTCCTGACATTACAGTTGATCTCCAGATGACACAAGTCATTTCTTCTGGAGAAAATGGCTGCTTCGGAGGGTGGACTTAAGCGATGCCAGCCTCCAGGTGCAGCCTGAGGACCTCCTGGAATTATAGCTCATCTCCAGACTACAGAAATCAGTTCCTCCGGAGAAAATGGATGCATTGGAGGGTGGACTCTATGGCATTGTGCCCCATTGAGATGTTGGAAATATGTGTGTGTTGCAAGGTTTAATAGGGTTAATCTGTTTGCCTTGTGTGCTATTGCTTAGACTGACCTGGAAGGGAAGCCTGGCTCAGAGTCAATGGAAACAAAGCCCGCAGAATCTAAGTCTGTTTACTCACAATCATTGGTTAATGTAATCAGGTGATTTCCTTCTAGGGGTCAAGAAGAAGAAGAAGAAGAAGAATCTCCATTACAGTTGTTGTTGAGAGACCCTGCAGTCGGTCTGTTTCTGTAGCTGTAGAGATGTAGCAGATCTTTTATTTTGTAGCTTTTTCTGTGTACCCTTTCCCTTAGAAATAACGATTTTTACACAGAAAGAGAGGCCTCCTCTCCAGTGAAGCAAAGATCCATTGCAGACTCTGAATATCTAAGTATTTTTGCCAATTTTTCCAACATGAGGTCCATGTTCTCCTTAGGCTCCATCCCCAAATCTCCAGGAGTTGCCCAGCCTGGACCTGGCAACCCTACCCCACTTTCCCCCATTCTATTCTACTCTAAGCCTCCAAGAGATACTTCTTTGTCACCTGCCTGTATGTATTCTTTTATATGGGGATGGCATTGACTGAACCTAGAACCTCATACATGCAATGCAGGCACTCTGTTGCCGAACGATGGCCTTTTCTCTGTACAGACTCAGAAAAGGTTACGCCCCAGGGTGAAAGAAAGAAGCTAAGTTGAATGTCTTGTGTTGCAGTTTTGCGGTTTCAGCCTCACAAATCTCTCAGAGTCCCAGAGGAAGGCTTTACAAGAGGGGGGGGATCTAATTTGGACATTTTTCGGGGGATTCGCTTCACCTAGAAATTCTCAGCCAGCTGCAGATAAAACCGGAGTTGTAGCTGTCGGCGCCCTGTTACAAAGGGGGAGGGGATGCTCTTTGATCTTACTGGACAGGTTTGCCCAAGTGTAAAGAGTGGTCGTTCCTCCAGCAGGTAATTTGATAGCGTTGTTAGATGCCTGGTGCTTTCTCCTTTTTCATCTTTCAGTATTTGGCTGAACAGAGGGCTAGTTGCAGGGGTCTCACCTCAGTCAATATTGTAGTCAGGGGTCATTTCATAGAAAAAGAGGTGCAGGAGCTCATTAGCATAACTTATTTGCATATGCCACACCCCCTGACATCACCGGAAGTGTGTCAGAAGGCAACACCCACCGCTCAGGCTCCACTGGACTGTTTTGGATTGCTAGCTATTGGGAGGGGGGGAACACACAGATCTGCCCTCACAGAGGAGGGAAAGCTTGTATCTGAATAAAACTTGGCCTTAAAGGTGCCACTGGACTGTTTTGGATTGCTATCGGGGGGGGGGGCTCTGCAACTTACCTGACTGGCTTCTTCTTTCTCCTCCTGACTGAGGGCTGCAGGGGGTGGGGCTTGCTGCATGTGCCCGCCCCCTGGGCTCTTTACTGCTGGAGCTCCGCTCCTGTGTGCTCCTGCAGGAACTGACCCCTGACTGTACTCCTCCTAAAGCCCTAGAAGCAACAATGCTGAAGATCCGTGCAAAAATCCTATACCTAGGGTTGCTGGATTCCCCAAACTGGCCTGGATAAAAATGGCTTCCGGACCCCAAAGTGGCGATCAGCATTTCCCTGGGCGTGTAAGAAAGGGCCACGAGAACTAAGCACTGAGGCAACCCTTCCTGCCCACCCTTCTCGTGATCTGCCTAAGTGAATAGAATCAGCATGGCTCTCAGATGGCCATCTAGCCTCTGTTTGAAAACCACCCAAGAAGCAGAGCCCACCACCTCCTGAGGAAGCCCGTTCCACTGAGGAACCACTCTGTCAGAAAGTTCTTCCTACTGTTTAGCCGAAAATTCTGATTTAATTTCAACCCATTGGTTCTGATCCGACCTCCTGGGGCAACCGAAAACAACTCTGCAGCATCCTGTAGATGACACTACTTGAAGATGGGTATCATATCGCCTCTCAGTCATCTCTTCTCCAGGCTAAACATACCCAACTCCTTCAACCTTTCCTCATAGGACTTGGACTCCAGACCCCCTCACCATCTTTGTTGCCTTCCTTTGGACATGTTCCAGCTTGTCCATATCCTTCTTAAACTGTGGTGCCCCCTCTGGACTTGACCCTGGCCCAGGTGGGCCAGGCTAGCCTGATCTGCTCAGATCTAGGGAATGAAGCAGGTTCTGCCTTGGTTAGTATTTGAATGGGAGACCACCCAGGACATCTAGAGTCGCAACGGAGAAGAAGGCAATGGCAAACCAAATCTATTAGTCTCTTGCCTTGAAAACCATACGGGGTTGCCATAAGTTAGCTGTGAATCGATGGCACCCTACACACACAAAGGAGTACTCCCTTTTCTGAATCCATCACCTATCAACTTCACTGATGGCCCATGAGCGATGCTCCCTCTAAGCTGTGGAGCCTTGTGAGCAAAAATTCTGTTTTGTGAGCGACTGGCATTGAAGTTCTGAGCGAGCGATTTGGCTACTGCATAAATTAATTGGCTCTGGGGCCATCCTTCCTGCACAAAGACAAAAATCTGTGAGCTGGAGGCCAAAAAACCGTGAGCTAGCTCACACTAACTCAGCTTAGAGGGAACATTGCCCATGAGTTCTAGTATTATGGGAGAAGTTTCTCCACCTCATGCATATAATCTTATGAATGCCTAGCACAAGGGTGTCAAACATGCAGCCTGGGAGCTGGATCAGGCCCCCGGAGGGCTTCTATCAGGCCCACAGTGGAACTGGCTGTCTTCTGCTTCTTCTTCCAGTTCTGCTGCTGCTGCATCATCATAGGTTTGCAGCTTACAGATACACACCTGAACAGCAGACTCAAGACTGCAACAACAGACATTTTGATGCAATAATTCAGAGCAAGAGGTGTCAGTTATCAGATACTGTTGAATAAACAAAATATTGCAAGAGTGCTAATGTTTTAAGCATGTTTTAACCCCTTTGTGTTTGTGTCCTTTATAAAGTTTATATCTCTGCTACCTGGCATTACCTTTTATGACACACATGGCCCAGCCCAACGTCTCATTTATGTCAGATCTGGCCCTCATAACAAATGAGTTCGACATCCCTGCCCTAGCATGTCATCTTCGTTCTAGTCATCCTGTCCTGGAAACCTGAAATGCCCACCGACAGGATCGTGAAGGCTGTTTAAGTCAAAGTGATGTCCATTTATTTTCGTGTGCCGCAAAGGACCGGCTTGCCCTTACGGAAACGGCAAAAGGGCATTGTTGACAGAGGATAGCATAGATCAGACAAGCAGCGGAACGAACCCCTGATGGTCCAGTTGACATAATTGGGGCCGGTAATAATGTTGCCGGCGTGGAGATGGAAGAAGGGCATGTCTAATCATGGTCTGTCGGCCTCTCATCTCATTTGTACCTGCGAAGGAGGAGGCAGAGGAGAACTGGGGAGCGTGTGCAATTCGTGGGAGTGCAAGGAGTGAACGCAACGAGCTTCCCAGGTTGGAGGACAATGCTGGGTTGATTATCTTTTGGAGATGGATGTACTCTGGGATTCCACTTCTTCGCCTCTTTGCTGTGCTTTGTAAATTTGGTTCAGAACCGCAGTTCAAAGGGGCAAAAACTCCCAACAAAAGAACACACACACGCACGCACAAAATGTCAGCTGGACTGCATTCGTTCAAGAGGAATCAGAGGCAAAGAGCTCTCTTTGCTGACTGGGACTGTAATAGGCCACTTATGAGGAATGAGAGATGGTATTCGGGCTGAAGTTCAGGTCCAGGAAATGGGGCAGTCTGGGAAATGAAAAGAAAATGACTTTCCGCACAAGGGATATCACTGGAGTCATCTTCCAAGTTCACTAGAGGCTTTGTCTCATTGCCTGCCTCTTTTCACCTGATGTTGCTGTCTCTGGAATGATAGCAGGAGTTGACAGGTGTGATCAGGCACATCTGAAAAGTGCAGATGGATCCCTAGAGTTGCCAGCTCTGGGATGGGAAATACGTGGAGATTTGGGGGAGGGGTGCAGCCTGGGGAGGGTGGAGTTTGAGGAGGGAAAGGACTTTAGCAGGGTACAATGCCATAGAGTCCATCCTCCAAAGCAGCCATTTTTTCCAGGGGAACTGATTTCTATTGTCTGGAAATCAGTTGTGATTAGGGGGAGGTATGAACCGGCTCAGAAACTAAAGTTCGTGATGAATTTTGGGCGGTTCGTGGTTCACGAACAAAAGTTCATGGCAAGTCAACCGGCACGAACTTTCCACAAACTTTCAAGCAGTTCGTGGAGGTTCATGAATGGATACATTTCCAGACAGTCTCCACTCAAACAGAATGTTTACCAAACTTCAAAGCAATGGTGTTTGTTTGTAGAATTATCCTGCCTTGGAAACATTCTTGTCAGTTTCAAACGAGACTTGTCAGTTTCAAGAGCCCCCCCTCCTTTGCCAGCCTTCCTTTGTTCCCTTCCCATTTCTTGCACAGAGCTTGCAAAATCCCCCCCCCCGGCTTGGATTTGTTTTAACACTGTGCTTTGAAATCAGTCTTTTTAAGGTTGCAGTTTCATAGTGGCACTGGATTCTGCTGGGCATTCTGTGCACCAAACTGGTTGTGCTGGGCTTGAAAGAAATCCTCCTTCAGTTTGTAGTGCAGGGATTCTCTGGTTTGACTGGGCACTAGTACATTTCACTGGTTCTGCTGGGCTTGCAAAAATGCCCCCTTTCCATTTCTACAGCAGATTCTCTGGTTTGACTTTAGTCCCTTTGGGTTTGCACTGCCACAGTGGCAGTGGTTCTGCTGAGCACATTGCACTGGTTAGGGATGGACACAAATCTGGATAATGTGGTTCGGTCCATGGTTTGAGACATGCCTCATTCACGAACCACGGACTGTCACAATTTTTTTAGCTGGCTCATGAACCAGTTCAGTTCATGAGTTTTTTGGGGTGGTAGAATGTCTCTCCTGGTGGCTAGAGGCACCAAACTCATAGGGGATCTTTGGCTGACTCTCTTCTATCTGCTTTCCAAGTTTGGTGAGGATTGGATTTATGTGGTCTGAGTTGAAGCCCTCAAAGAAGGTGCCCGCAGGAAAGTGCTTTCTGGGGAAATGACCACCTGGAAAAGTGAATGATCTCTTTGGATTAAAAAAAACAGAAGGGAAGATCTACAATCTCAAGAGTCCAGAAGGCCATAGGCTGGTGCACAGGAGTATGGCAAGTTAAGCACTTTCCCACTTGGAGCTGTAGCTAGGGCGGGGCCTAGGGTTGCCAACTCCAAGTTGATAATTTCCTGTAGATTTCAGGGTGGCTCATGGGGATGGCTGGTTTTGAAGAGTGGAAGGATACCTGTGGGGCGTAGTGCCCAAAGAGTCCACCTGCCAAAGCAGGCATTTCCCCAGGGAAACTGAACTCTGTTGTCTGGGGATCAGTTGCGATTCTGGGAGATCACCAGGTCTCACCTGGAAGCTGGCAACCCTTGGGCCAGTGAGCGTATCGCCCCGCCTGTTTCATAGGTTTGCCTGAGCAAAGATTTCATTTAAAGAAACAGGATTGCAAATATATCAGAGCAAGATTTGAGACCAGAAGCATCTTAAAGACTGCGGCGAAATGGCTGCCGGGCAGAGGCAGCCGTTTACCTCAAAATGGCTGCCGGTCTGGTAGTCCCTCCGGAGGGGGGAGGTGCTCCATAGGGGACAACGGGGCTGCCTTACCTCCCTGCCTATATTTCCCAGCAGCTTCGGAGAAAAAAGTATGGGAAAGTAGGGACCCACCCTGGGGGCGGAGCCACCCAGATAAAGGCTTCTGCCCATCCAGGGAGGGGCCAGGCTCAGCCTTCATCTCAGCCTTGGACTACAGCTTCGAGGGGCTGCACCTAGGTAGGAATCTAGCTACCTCACACTCCATGGGCCATCCCGGCCACCAGTGTTCCCTCTAAGCTGAGTTAGTGTGAGCTAGCTCACAGTTTTTTAGCCCATGGCTCACAGATTTTTGTCTCAGCTCAGGAAGGAGGGCTCCAGAGCAAACCGATTCATGCAGTGGCCAAATTGCTCGCTCACAACTTTAATGCCATGAGCTCACAAAGTAGATTGTTTGCTCACAAGACTCCACAGCTTAGAGGGAACATTGCACGGCCACTATAAATTGTGGTGGAGAGAGCCAGGAGGGTAGCATTATTGGTGACCAGTCCTGAGGGAGGGGGTGAAGTCTCACTCCAACGACAAGGAGGGGGAGAGCGAATCCTGTCCTGCAGCCACCCACTAAGGAGGTCGTTAGATCAGGGATCAGGGTGTGTGTAGGGACAGAGGAATTGCAGTTTGATCCTGTTCAGGGGTCATTTCCTACGGGAGAGCACAGGAGCGGAGCTCCGGCAGTAAAGAGCCCAGGGGGCGGGCACATGCAACAAGCCCCACCCCCTGCTCCCAGCAGTCCTCAGTCAGAGCAAGAAGCAGCCAGGTAAGTTGCAGAGTTCTCCCCCCCCGGCCCAAAACAGTCAAGTGGCACCTTTAAGACTAAGTTTTGTACAGGTACAAGCTCTCCCTCCTCTGCGAGGACAGATCTGCACGTTCTTCTTCTTCTTCTTCTTCTTCTTCTTCTTCTTTTTCTTCTTCTTCTTCTCCTTCTTCTCCTCTTCTTCTCCTCTTCTTCTCCTCTCCTTCTCCTTCTCCTCCTCCTCCTCCTCCTTCTCCTTCTCCTTCTCCTTCTTCTTCTTCTTCTTCTTCTTCTTCTTCTTCTTCTTCCCCCTCTTACTTTATGGACTGGGGGTCTTCAGGAGAAACTAATTGCTACTTTCTTGGCTCGGACCTTGAAGGAGATAAGAGCCTGTGGACAAGATGGATTAATTATAAACACCTGCAGAGCTGGAACAGGTCCACTAATGCTCACATTAACCCTTGGGAGGAGACAGGGTGCTTTGCCTCCCAGTGATGCACGCACTTCCATTTAAAGAATGAGAACATGTTTGCAGAACATTTTATGCAATCAGATAGGCAGTCTGTGCCAAAGAAGTGCCCTCTCCCCTCTTCTTCCTCACACCCCTCTTTATCTTACAGCTGTGCCAGAGCAAGCTGGCAGCCAGCCAGCCAGTATCATGATGGCCAAGTCGGCACTTGTCTTCCCCTTTTGCTATCTTTCTCCACCTCCCCACTCCAGCAGTGAATTCGATGCTATTTTGTTTCTCTGCACCATTAGGATCGCCAGACTCCAAATGAGGCCTGGAGATCTCCAAGAAGAAGAAGAGAAGGAGGAGGAGGAGGAGATTGGATTTATACCCCACCCTTCACTACCCAAAGGAATCTCAGAATGGTTTACAAACTCCTTTCCCTTCCCCTCCCCACAACAGACACCCTGTGAGGTAAAAGAAGAAGAAGAGGAGATTGGATTTATACCCCGCCCTTCACTACCCAAAGGAGTCTCAGAGTGGCTTACAAACTCCTTTCCCTTCCCCTCCCCACAGCAGACACCCTGTGAGGTAGAAGAAGAAGAGGAGGAGATTGGATTTATACCCCGGCCTTCACTACCCAAAGGAGTCTCAGAGTGGCTCACAAACTCCTTTCCCTTCCCCTCCCCACAACAGACACCCTGTGAGGTAAAAGAAGAAGAAGAGGAGATTGGATTTATACCCCGCCCTTCACTACCCAAAGGAGTCTCAGAGCAGCTTACAAACTCCTTTCCCTTCCCCTCCCCACAACAGACACCCTGTGATGTAGAAGAAGAAGAAGAGATTGGATTTATACCCTGCCCTTCACTACCTGAAGGAGTCTCAGAGCGGCCTACAAACTCCTCTTCCTCCCCCTCCCCACAACAGACACCCTGTGAGGTAAAAGAAAAAGAAGAAGAGGAGATTGGATTTATACCCCACCCTTCACTTGGAGTCTCAGAGCGGCTTACAAACTCCTTTCCCTTCCCCTCCCCACAACAGACACCCTGTGATGTAGAAGAAGAAGAAGAGATTGGATTTATACCCTGCCCTTCACTACCCAAAGAAGTCTCAGAGCGGCTTACAAACTCCTTCCCCTTCCCCTTCCCCTCCACACAACAGACACTCTCTGAGGTAGGTGGGACTGAGAGAGCTCTTTTGAGAGCGGCCCGTGGGAGAACAGCTCTGAGAGAACTTGTGACTGACCCAAGGTCGCACCAGCAGCTGCAGGTGGAGGAGTGGGGAATCAAACCTGGTTCTCCCAGATTAGAGTCTGAGCTCCTAACCACTACACCAAACTGGCTCTCAACACTGAGCTCCAGACTACAGAGATCAATTGACCTGGAGGGAATACTTTGAGTCCAGTGGCACCTTTAAGACCAACAGAGCTTTATTCAGCGGACTCAAACTTTGTTCTGCTGCTTCAGACCAACACAGCTACCCACCTGGATACATCTTCCTGGATAAAATGGGAGCTTTGGAGCATGGAAGGGCATCACAGTCCTTCTGTGTTCTCTTCACTCCCCAAATTCCTCTCCAGGCTTCTGCCTCAAAGATCCACAAACAGCAACCCCCAGGAACCCGCGGCAATGCAGAAGAACGTGGGGGACTTCAATGTGCTTTGTGCACATGGATGGTAGGATACTACCTAGAATGTATTATGTTATGGAGGATTTTTAAAGGCAATATTTATACGTCATAATGTGCATCATTTATATGTATAATGTGGATGTGTTGACCAAATGATCCTAATGAATAATATGTACATGTTATGGAAAAAATGCAGTACGAGGAAGCAGGGAATGGCATGGAAATAGAGCATCGCCATTGAGTCACATCACACAAGGGAGAAGAAAACCCAGGCCCTGTTCACACGGAGGATTTGCCACGGGAGAGCGACGATTGCATGTCGAATTATCCGGGTGCGATCACACCGCAACATCTGGGAAGTGGAGCGCACCCGTGGCAAACCCGTGGAGTACCGCTGAAAATGCGCTATTAAAAACTACCTACTGAAAGGTACTAGCAACCAGTTTTCCATGGGCTGCCTCTGGAGTCCCTCAGTGTGATCGCACCGGCCATAGCTTTTCCCTCCGGCCCCTCGTTGATGCGCAGGCACGGAAGGAAGGAACCGTGGTGTGCCGCTGATGCGTGGGATCGCATTATGGCGGCTCTAATTGCGGTGGTGCAAAAAGCCCTTCCTCTCCCCCCCCCCCCGTTTTTTCC
>NW_015169958.1:0-7088 GCF_001447785.1 Gekko japonicus | reverse complement strand
CCTCCCCCCCCCCCCCCCCCCGTGTTATCCGGCCTATGTGACCGGGGCCCCAGATGAGGATTCCCTGATCGGAACATTAGGAATTTGATATAAGAATATAATAAGAGCCCTGCTGGATCAGACCAGTGGTCCATCTAGTCCAGCATCCTGTCTTGCACAGTGGCCAACCAGTTCCTTTGGACAGCCAACAACAGGGCAGAGAGGCTGAGGGCTTCCCATCACCTGGGGTGGCCTGACGAAGTCCTGAAAGGAAACAGATGGGAACTTGGGCAGTCCGTCGCCACACCTCTTAGTGACTGTGTTTTGTGGACATCTGCAAACTGTCACACCTCTTAAAGGTAAATGTAAAGGTTCCCTTGCTCGAAAGCCAGTCTAATCCGATTCTAGGGTTGCGGTGCTCATCTCCGTTTCAAAGCCGAAGAGCCAGCGCTGTCCGAAGACGTTTCCGTGGTCATGGGGCCATCATGACTAAACACCGAGGCGCACGGAACGCTGTTACCTTCCCACCGAAGTGGTACCTATTTATCTACTTGCAATTTCTTGCTTTCAAACTGCTAGGTTGGCAGGAGCTGGAACTAGAGACGGGAGCTCATTCCGTCATGTGGCACCCGGGTCTCGAACTGCTGAACTACCACCCTTCCACAGCCTGCAGTTCAGCGTCTTAACCACTTGAGCCACTGCAGCTCCTCTCAGTTACTGTTTTTGTCGACATTTACAAACTGGGGAAAAAATGAATTGTACTTGACTACTTACATTGGTGTTTTTGGAATGGATTTGAATGGTTATTCAGAGTTTCAAGACCTGATAGGAGATTTTGGAGGACATTAATTCACAGATTCGCTTTAAGTTGGAAGCCACTTGACAGCACTTAACACAACCGTATGGGTATTGATGCTACCTGGCATTACATTTTATGACACAGGTAGACCCGGCCCAACAAGGTCTCATTTATGTCAGATCCGGCCCTCATCACAAACGAGATCGACACCCCTGCAATAATAGCTAGCTTGGGAGAACTCAATGAGTGCTGAAGGGTGGGGGGATGTTTCAGTTTCCTCTTCTTGCTGGGGCAGCCCTGATATAATCCACCAGCAGCTCAAGTGTGATTGAGACTTGGTTACCACATCTGCACTCCAAAGAGATTCCTACAGATGCCGCAATGGGTACTTCAGCGGAAGCAGCAGACGGAGTTTTTGAACACTGAAAGGCCTCTGAAGACTTCTCTGAATGTCCTCAAATGTCTCAGGGGGGGGAGCGGGGGAGAGAAATGTTAGCGGGAAAGGTAACTGCACGCAACAGATCCCGAGAGGCTCAAACTGTTGGCAGTGAAGAGGAAGTGGATTAAATGACAAGCATCACAGACCTGGCATATGCATCCCTGTGAGAAACAAGTCAAGGGCCCAAAGAGGGTGTGCACGCCTAAGGCAGTGTGGGTCACGAACATCCGAGGTTCCGTTCTGTAACACTCAGCCAATGAGTGGAGTGGCTCTGAGTGTTCAGTAAGAGCTGGGAAGTATCCGGTTCCAAATTTTCTCTATGTCAGAGACTTGGAGTGGAAGAACAGGAAAAACAAACAAGCATTCTATGGCACCATAAAGAGGACCAAGTCTTTCCAGCATAGGCATAGGTAGACTAGAACCGACATGTGTGTACAGTAGGGGTGCCAACTCTGAGTTGGGAAATTCCTTTAGATTTGAGGGTGGGGCCTGGGGAGGAGAAGAGAGTGACCTCAATGGGGTCCAACGTTCCCTTTAAGCTGAGTTAGTGTGAGCTAGCTCACAGGATTTTAAGCCTCCGGCTCACACATTTTTGTCTTGGCTCAGGAAGGAGGGCTCCAGAGCAAACTAATGTTTGCCGTCCACCTGTCAAAGCAGCCATTTCCTCTTGAGCAACTGATCTCTCTCTAATTCCAGGAGAGCACCAGGCTCCTCTTGGAAGTTGGCAACTCCATGCCAGCAGACAGTGGGCACTTCCACACACACTAATTAATGCCCACTCAATCCGTTTTCAATGGATTTTGCAACTGGATTTTACTGTGTGAAATGGCAAAATCCACTTGCAAAACGGTTGCTGAAGTGGACTGAAACTGTTATTTCGCATGTGTGAAAAAGCTCCCAGTGAACCACTCAAACCTGTGACATAAATAGGAAAAAGAAAGAAAGAAATGAAAGAGAGAAGATTTAGATCACCCCTTTCTTTCACAGCTATCTTTTGCTTAAATTAAACCAAGCAGTTTCTCAAAGGGATCCTTCTCTGTTTCCCAGAGCCAGTTTGGTGTAGAGGTTAAGAGCACGGGCTCTAATCTGGGAGAACCGGGTTTGATTCCCCACTCCTCCACATGCAGCTGCTGGTGTGACCTTGGGTCAGTCACAAGTCCTCTCACAAGCAGTTCTCTCAAAGATCAGTAATAGGTGATGCAAAAGACGTCTGCCTGAAACTAGACCGGACATATTGTACTGTGTTTTATCTGCCTTCCACCTCGAGGCAAACCATAACTTCCCAAGATGGTTGCCAGTCTATCTTGGGCATGGAAAAAGCCTCTTGCTTTCGGTTTCCCCCTCCAAGAGAATACCAGAAAGGGGTGAGTGGAAAAATCTTCTAAAAGACTAAAAGAAAATAAAGCAGACGAGCAGCTACAGCTGTGAGCGTCCACTCTCGGCGAAACTGGAACCGGATGTATTGTTTTTCAGGGCTCTTTTTGTAGAAAAAGCCCAGCAGGAACTGATTAGCATAATAGGCCACACCCAACAGCAGGAACTCATTTGCCCATTGGGCCACACCCCTGACAGCACAGCTCATTAGCACATTAGGCCGCACCCCCATGTTACCAGAAGTGTGGTCATCCAGCCACGCCCACCTTTTGCTTGTTATTCTGTTTACCTTGTTTGTTGTCAAAACCCAGGGCTTTTTTTGTTGCAGGAACTCCTTTGCATGTTAGGCCACACACCCCTAATGTAGCCAATCGTAATGAGTTTCTGCTGTTGGGTGTGGTCTATTATGCTAATGAGTTCCTGCTGGGCGTGGCCGACTTGGGAGCGAGCCGGAACTTTGTTCCTGTGCCTTCCTGCCCAAAAATAGCCCTGGTTTTAATCACCGTTGTTACCCACCCTGAGCTCTGCTGCACAGGGGAGGGAGGGCTAGAAATCAAACAAAACAGACAAACAAACTCTGGACAGCCGCTGCCAGTCTGAGTAGACAATACTGACCTTGATGGACCAAGGGACTGACTCAGTAGAAGCAGCTTCATGCATTCAACTATGATTATGACTTAAAAAAAAGGGATAAAGGGATCTGTCGAGGATGGGCGAGTGGGCGTCAACGTGGCAAATGAGGTTCAGTGTGGCCAAGTGCAAGGTGATGCACATTGGAGCCAAAAATCCTAACTATAAATACACATTGATGGGGTCCGAACTGGCAGAGACTGACCAAGAGAGAGACCTTGGAGTCGTAGTAGATAACTCAATGAAAATGTCGAGACAGTGTGTGACTGCAATAAAAAAGGCCAACGCTATGCTGTGGATTATGAGGAAGGGAATTCAGATTTCAAAAAGATGATGGGATTCTGAACAGCTTTGGATTAAGGTACAGGTTAATGAGAGTTGGCACATTTCCAAAATGTTAAAATTCATTGAAATAGTTTAATTAAGAGATGACAGACAACAAGGGTAAGTTTTTGAAATTAATTGGCAACAATTTCATGAAGTTTTTTTTTTGGGGGGGTGAAGAAGGGTGGCTAGATAAAATACAGCTATAATTACCTTGATCTAAAACAGAGTTCAAAAGGGGAAAAAAAGAACAAAGTATTTTCGGTTGCATTTTGTGGAATTATTATTGGAAGGGTTTCTTGTATAAGAGGAGAAGAAGGAGAAGAAAAGGAGAAGAGGAGGAGGAGGAGGAGGAGGAGGAGATTGCATTTATACCCCACCCTTCACTCAGAGTCTCAGAGGGGCTTACAAACTCCTTTCCCTTTCCCTCCCCACAAGAGAAACCCTGTGAGGTAGGCGGGGCTGAGAGAGCTCTTTTGAGGACTGCTCTTGAGAGAACAGCTCTGCCATTACTATGGCTTGCCCAAGGTCATCCAGCAGGTGCAAGTGGAGGAGTGGGGGAATCAAACCCGGTTCTCCCAGATTAGAGTCCACAAACTTGACCACTACACCAAACTGGTTCTAACAAAAGAACAATGGTTGGTCTCCTACAGCTATCTTTATAAAAATATGGTTGCCAGCTTCCAGATGGGTTACAATACAACCACAAATAGACGAGCACCTATGATAGCTCACAATAAAGGACCCATTCCAAGTACTGAAGAAAACATGAATTATTATTCAAAAACATATCTTTCACCATAGTTTTCTTCATACAAAAACATTACATGGAGACACAGTCTCAAGAAGAGAAGAAGAAGAGAGATTGGTTTTATACCCCACCCTTCACTACCTGAAGGAGTCTCAGAACAGCTTACACACTCCTTTCCCTTTCCTCCATGCTCCTAACCACTACACCAAACTGGCTCTTAGTGGGGTATCATGCCTTAGAGCTCTCCTTCCAAAATGGTCATTTTCTCCAGGTGAATTGATCTCTGTCACCTGGAGCCCATTGATAATCTCAGGAGGTCTTCAGCCACCACAGGGATGTTGGCATCCCTAGGTGATTTGGGGTGTTCACCACTCCCTATGATTTCCAGCCTCCGGGTGGGGCCTGGAGCTTTTCCGGGAATTCCAATGTATCTCCAGGCTACAGGGACCAGTTCCCCTGGAGGATATGTCTGCTTTGGAGGATGGTCTAGATGGCATTATACCCCAACTGAGGTCCCTCCCCTCCCCAAGGCCTGTCCTCCCCAGGCTCCACCCCCAAATCTCCAGGAATTTACCAACCTGGAGCTGGCAAGCAGACTGGCAGAAGAGCTATACCAAGACTGGAGACATCTGTAATCAAGAAGGTCGTGGCCTTATTTCCCCATCCTGGTGTTTCCATGCCATCCTTCCCTCCTCTCTAGTCTCCGTTCCAGGTGCAAAGGTCTGCTACCACCCCGTCTACTTTAGACTCGAGAAACATCGAGTGGCGCTCAGTCACAAGAGTTCCTCCCCAGTGCCACATTTTCTGGTTTTTTTAATTTTAATTTTTTTTAAAAAAAAAGAGAGCAATTTTCAAGACAATGACATATTCTAAACAGGAGGCAGAGTCGTGACAAGTTCTGAGGCTCATTCAGACATAATGACAGGGGAGCGAGCCAAAATCCCGGGTTTCTGTAGCTGGAGAAATCAGTCACTTGTTTCCCAGGAGGAGGGTTCACATTCTCGGTTGCAGAGGGAAAGAATGAGACGCTAATTACGGGGGCCGAGAAAGAGAGGCAAAGAAGATGACCAAACAGAATGAGACTTTTTTGTTGTTGTTGTTCTCTCCAAAGCGAAAACCACGAGCCCCTCTTCATCATCTCCCTGCTAGCTTAGAAGTCAAGTGGGGTTTTCTGTACCGCCAGTAATTATATATGCTGCAGACAACCTTGATGGATTTCTTTTTTTTGGTATAAAAGAGGAGCTGACTTTTATTTATTTAGTTATGGCATTTAAAAGATTCCTGGATGAAGATGGGATGATTGTGTTGCTAGGAGGTACGTTGTTGGCCTGGAATTAATAACTTTTACCAGTTCCCCATCTTGCAACCACTGATTCTGTGACATCTAGAGCATCGACATTTTAGTGTTTTGTACTGTATTGTTTTATTCTGTTTTTATCTGTTTTAACTTTGGCACTTTGTTAGGCACCCTGAGCCTTCGGGGAGGGCAGGATATAAATAAATTAAAAAATAAAAAAATCCCCCAAATGAGTTCATTCCATTTCTTTTTGGAAATTGACATACACCGTTTATCATCGCCGAAACGTAACACACAGTTGACACGAACGCAACCGAAATATTCAAATCGAAACAGATAGCTTCTGAAATTCGATGTCTTCCCTAACTACATCGATGATGCCCTGCTTCAAAGGAGCTCGGGGAAATGACAGGGGTTCTCTCTAGGGTCAAGATCCTCCAGGTGGTAGCTGGAGGGCACCTGGGATGACAATTCATCTCCAGGCAACAGAGATCAGTCCGTCTGGAGAAAATGGCCACTTTGGAATTTGGACTCCATGGAATTGAAGTCCCTCCCCTCCCCTCCCCAAACCTCGTCCTCCTCAGGCTCCACCCCCAAAATGATATTTCCCAATCCAGACCTGGTTACCCTACTTCTCCCCCCCAATCACGTCTGCGACTGAACTCCATGATGTTTCTCGAGTCCAAATTAGATGGGATGGCAGAGGGACCCTGGCACCTCCATTTTGCCTTTGGGACAACACTGTGGGAATGTAATCCTGAAAAAGAGACCCAGGTCCAAGGATACCCGGCAATGTTCCCTCTAAGCCGTGGAGTCTTGTGAGCAAAAATTCTACTCTGTGAGCTACTGGCATTATTTATGTATTTATTTATTACTTCGATTTGTTATCCCACCCTAACCCCTAAGGGTCTCTGGGCAGCTTATAGAGCGTGCTAATCACATTTTACCGAGTCTAACCTAGGGCTACAGATATACAGGGGTGGTGACAACCCTACCAGGCACCCTTTTTTTCCGGTGGATCTTTGATTGTTGTCCTATTCTTGTGGGCGGTAGTCGGCGGCGTCCTTTCCTGGTGCTGGTCTTTTGGAGTTCCCATTAAAGTTGTAAGCGAACGATTTGGCTACTGCATAAATCAGTTTGCTCTGGAGCCATCCTCCCTGAGCTAGGACAGAAATGTGTGAGCCGGAGGCTAAAAAAATGTGAGCTGGCTCACACTAAGTCAGCATAGAGGGAACACTGATCCCAGGAGACCTGAGCTGGAGTGTTCCTACTCCTAGCACAGCCCCCTAACAACTACACCTTTCCAGCTGCTGTCCACCAAGTCAGACCATTGGCTTTGCTGTCTACTCTGATGGGTAAGAGACTTCCTAGGACTGAATGTGGAGACTGCTGTCTTCCAGGAAATTTTGGTGAGTGGATTTAGGATCTTTAGAAAGCGAGACGTATGCTTGGCTGCTGAATCATTGAATCTTAGAGTTGGAAGGGGTTAGAAAGG
>NW_015169957.1:33164-42523 GCF_001447785.1 Gekko japonicus | reverse complement strand
TTCCTGGAGAAGTTGGCATAACACCGTAGAATTGAACCCCCTGGCCCAATCTTTTGGGAACCTGGGGGTTTGTTGGGGAAGAGGCTCCAACAGCTACACTGTGAATTTGGTGCCTCTTTCTCAACCTGCCTCCCCCACCCTCCAGATTGCTATGAGATTTTGCCATTGACTTTAAGGGCCCCTGGGTATAATGGAGCCACATATTCGGGATTCCAGAATATCTCCCGAACCAGACAGCATTGTTGAACTTGGTATTTGAGGATATTCAGGATTCTCGAATATGTTACCCTGAATAGCCCCAAATCTGAATTTAGCCAATTTTTTGTTCAGTAAACACCCCTACTGCCTGACTCGTATCTTTATCCGGAGCTCTGAAGGATTGAGATTTTACAATCAGGATAACATCGGAGACATCTGGATCAGGGCGGGACGGTGGGGCTGGTGTTGTTGGTTGGACCTGTCGGCGGCATTTGACACAGTCGACCACCAGTTATAGGCCCACCGCCGCGCCAACATGGGGATTCAGGGGCTTGCCTTGCAATGGCTCATCTCCATTCTCCAAGGTCGGGGACAAATGGTGGCTTTTGGGAAGCAGCTGTCCCAAAGGCACCTGTAATGATTCCTTGTTTTTTTGTGTGTGTCTCTTTAAAAGTTTGGTTGCATGGCTGTGGTAGATAGACTAGAGTGGTTGAGAAAGGCAAGTGTGGTATGATTGGTGGTTGACATAGAGGGGGAGGGGTTTTGGAAGTGAATCTGGATGGAGGAGTATGTGAGTCAGTCAGGAGTTTCAGTTACAAGTTGACAGTTGATGTAGACAAGCTGTTCTGTGTTGAAGAAGTTAGAAGCTGACAGCTGAGGTTGTTCAGTGAGACAGAGAAAGAGAGCTGGAAGCTGAGTTTATAGGAAAAGTAAAGTAAAGTTAAAGTGAAGAAAAGTTAAAGGAAAGTCTGAGTGTCATAATAAACTGGAGTGAAACAGTGAACATATATGGCATTGAGATAAACAAGTGTTACAAAGTTACATGAGAAGATCCCTGTCAGTGAGGGATAAGGTTGAGTGTGATACCAAAGCAATTGTACATCATTTACACATTACTAGTTACATTGTATCACCCTCTTATTTAGTATTTATTTCAATAAATCCTCTTTTATTCAAGTTTATACCAACTCTGAATGAAATACTTCCCAGGACCACATAGTTCCTCGTAAGCCTTAAACTCAGTCTACCAAACTAGTAAGAGCAAAAGTAAAAGCATAAAGGTTTGGAAATCCTTAAAATTTCCTGGTGGTAGCAGAATCTACCCAGTTAAGCAAAAGAAAGAGAACTTTTAAAGTGAAACGAGTCCTCCCCAATAAGGAGGGCGCCACAGCACCCACTAATCTGTGGAGTGCCTCAGTGGGCGGTGCTCTCCCGGATGCTATTTAACATCTATATGCGCCCCCTTGCCCTGATTGCCCGGAGGCTTGGGCTAGGGTGTCACCAATACCCGGATGACACCCAGCACTATCTGTTGCTGGACTGTCAGTCTGACTCTACCCCAGAAGATCTGGATAGGCCGCTGCAGGACGTGGCTGAATGGCTTAGACTGAGTCAAATGAAATTGAATCTGATGAAGACGGAGCAGTTCGGGGGTAGGGAGCCCACTACCAGCCTTCGACGGGGCGCCGTTGGTGCCAGTGCTGAGGGTCAGGAGCTTGGAAGTGCTCCTGGATGCTTCCCTATCATTGGAGGCCCAGGTAGCAGCTACTGCCAAGGCAGCCTTTTACCATCTTTGGCTGATAAGGCAGTAGGTTCCCTTCCTTGAACGCAATGATCTGGTGTCAGTGATCCATGCTATGGTCACCTCGAGATTAGACTACTGCAATTCTCTCTACATGGGGCTGCCCTTAGTGCAACTCCAGAAGCTGCAGCTGGTGCAAAATGCGGCGGCCAGGCTGTTGGTGGGCCTCCTTATGTGGGAGCACATCCAGCCTGTGCTAAAGGCACTGCACTGGCTGCCAATAGCATACTGGATTCATTTCAAGATGCTGGTTTTGACCTTTAAAGCCCTTTATGGTCAGGAACCTGCCTATCTGAGGGACCGCCTTTCCCCGCATGTTCCCCAGAGAGCACTGTGGTCAGGGTCACAAAACCGCCTGGCCCTCCCTGGCCCTAAGGACGCCAGATTGACATCAACTAGGACCAGGGCATTCTCACTGGCAGCTCCGACCTACTGGAATGAGCTTCCTGGTGAGATCGGGGCCCTGCGGGACTTTGGACAGTTCCACTGGGCTGTGAAAACGGAGCTTTTTCGGCAGGCATTTCAATAGGAGCTGCACATTATCAGCTGTGCCCTGCGCTGACCTATTTCCAGCTGAATCTACCTGGAGGGGATGCACCGCTGTTTGTGCTCTAAATGCACTTTACCACATCTAGATCACCATTGACATATTAACGGTTTCAATTGTGTATTGTGTATCATATTGTATTTTACTGTATGTTTTATATTCAGGTGCATATTGTTTTATTGGATTTTATGTAAGCCGCCCTGAGCCTGCTGTAGCAGGAAGGGCAGGGTAAAAGTTAAAATAATAAATAATAAATAAATAAATAAGAACTTGAGATTTTAAAATTCACCTGCCCTGAAGACTACATGGTGTCAGGGGACTTCAGTGCTGATGAGATTTGAAAGCCACTGAAGGACATCAAGAGTGGAAAGGCACCAGGCATTGACTGCACCCACAATAAGTCCCTGATCAACAGCAGCCTGTTCACTAAGAAGTGGCTCACAAAGTTTTTCCCTGGCATCATGCAGGACCCCCCCCCCCCATGTTTGTAAAACTGAGATTTTCAGGTTCGAAGTTGGTCCTGTTGGGTTTCGATGTGGCACTTGCACTGCCACAGTGGCACTTGTGTTAAGCTCCTTGAAACAAGCAACCCCCCCAACAGTTCACTTTCCACGAGATTCTCTGGGAGAGTCTGATTGCTGGGTTAGGGTTGTTGTTTTTTACCACCGTAGGAAACAATGGTGGGAATGGGGGCAACCTGTTTGGGTGCCCATAGAATTGGACCCCCTTGTCCAATCTATTTGGAACTTGGGGGTTCATGTGAGGAAAAGCTCCAGCAGCTACACTGTGAATTTGGTGCCTCTCCCTGAAACCGTCTCCCCTCAGCCCATTAAAAACACTGTTGGAAAATTGACATCCCCCCCCCACCAGAATGAATTGGGGATGGGAGCAAGCTCTTTGGGTGTCCATGGAATTCAACCCCCTGGTCTAATCTTTTTGGAACTTGGGGGTTCTTTTGGGGAGAGGCTCCAGCAACTACACTGGGAATATAGGTGCCTCTTCCTCAAACCATCTCCCCCACCCCCCAGATTATATCCTATGAGATTTTGCCATTGACTTTAATGACCCATAGGGTATAATATATTCAGGATTCTTGGATATCTCCTGAACCAGACAGCATTGCTGAACCTGGTAGTTGGGGATATTCGGGATTCCCAAATATTTCACCTGAATAGCCTCAGATCTGAATTTAGCCAATTTTATTTTCAGTGCACATCCCTACTGCCCGACTGGTATCCTCATCCAGAGCTCTGAAGGGCTGAGATTTTATAATCAGGGAAAAAAAGAACTCCAGATTTTGAAATTCACCTGCCCTGAAGACTGCAAGGTGTCAGGGGATTTCAGTACTAATGAGATTTCAAAGGCACTGAAGGACATCAAGAGTGGAAAGGCACCAGGCATTGACTGTATCCACAATGAACTCCTGATCAACAACAGCATGTTCACTAAGAAGTGGCTCACAAAGTTCCTCTCTGGCATCATGAGAACAGGAAGACTCCCAGGGGAATTCACAAAATCAAAGGTAGTTGCTATTCTGAAATCTGGAAAACCTAAACATCTGGCGGAAAGTTACAGTTTCATCCCGTTTCTAACTGTGCAGGTTCGGATTTTTGCAGTCTTCAGCTGGGTCCAGCACAGCTGAGTTGCTTATGGGATGCTGTCTCAAGACATTCCTAGATCAAGTCCACCCAGATACTGCAAGCAAGTTGCAGTCTAAAAACGAACAGGAGCTGTATTCTGCTTTGACATTTAGGAATCTGTATAGCTTCTGCCCTCAGGAACCAGTGGGCTTGGAACTATGGAAATGGTTCACAGGGGGTTCTATCTAAAATAGTCACACTTAGAGAGCAGACTGCAGATGTCTCAGTTAGAAAGCAGACCACAGATGGACTATTATGGAGACAAATTCATGGTCACATGGACACTCCTAAATCTTAAATGGAAGATTCTAAGAAAATGCAGGAATGCAGGGCCCACTGAGAATCTGCAGAACCAGTCCAGGACAACCGTGGCCTAGAGCTCTAGAAACAGCTTAGCTAAGTATTGTTATTCCTTATTTCAATAGCCAAGTTATCTGCCTTACAGTTACTGTTAATAGAGAGGCCTTAAGCCAAACAGAACTGGGTGTTGTTTGCTCCACTACACAAAACTCACCTTCAAAAGATTCAAACTTCTGTATTAGGAAACGGCACTCCTCGACAATTCTGTCTTCTATGGTCTTCCTGCCCATTCCGTAGTCCTTCAACGTGGTTATCGCAAACCGCCTCATCACTTTCCAGTTATCACCATTAGAAAACGCAATACCTGGAGAGAAACAAAAAATCAGGCATATTGATATGCAAGAGTTGGTTCCTCAGTGTTTGGCTCTTGGACCATAGAAGACCCATCAGCCTGATTGGAGAAACTAAAACATTCACCTAGTAATGGGGACTGATACTGGGAATGGGGGGGTAGGAGAGAGATAAGTTCCTTGTTTCATTGCAAAACATTTTCAGCAACGAGCAAAAGCAGGACAGAAATATGGGAAAGAAATGAAATGTCAATGGCGGGGATGTCAAACATGTAGCCCGCAGGTCAGATGCGGCCCGCAGAGGGCTGAGATCTGGCCCCTGAGCAACTTCCTTCTCCTGCTTCCTTTCCCAGGACTGCTGCTGCAGCTGCACCATAGCCTGCTTTCCCCCAGCTCCCTTGTGTCTTTTTGCTTCGCGCTTCCTGTTTCCTGCCTCTTGCCTCCTTCCCCCTTTCCTTGCTCTCTCTCTCTCTCTCTCTCGCACACAGAGAGATACAAAGACAAGCCTCGGTCTCTCTCTCTCTCTTGCACAGAGAGCTTTTGCTTCCTTCTCTGGGGCTGCTCCTCCTATTTTGGGGAGGGAGGGGAGGAGAAAGAGAAAACTAATCCCATTGCAGCTTCATGACCAATGACGTTTTATTCCAGGTATAAGCTTTAGTATGCAAGCATACTTCTTGGGAGGGAGGGAGGGAGGGAGAGAGGGAGGGAGGGAGAAATGTACATTGAGGAAATTATTTTGGTTTATTCTGAAAAGTTGATTTTTTAAAAATATATATGGATTTCTCTGTTTCTATCTGGATTTCCCCCCAAAAAACAGCCTAATTAGGAATTAGAACACTTGGATTGGCCCTTACATCTGGGAGAGTGGAGTGATTTTAGATGCCAAATGATAATAGCACACATTAGTAATGAGACAGGAAAACTAGCTCTCAATTCAGTCCAGGAGGATGCATTCTCTTGAGCTTCATTATCAATTGCAATTTGGCAGTCTCTCTAATCTCCCTTTGAAATTCCTTTGTAAGAGCACTGCTACTCTTAGGTCAGCAACTGAATGCCGTGGTTTCTAATGTCAGACTTATGTCCATTTCTTCTTTGCATCCGCCTGGACTGAATCCTCCTGGATGGAATTGAGACCTAGGTTTCCTGTCTCCTTAACAATGCCGGTATCTCCACGCCTACTACCCCTCTGCATATCACAACTAATCCAATCAAGCCTGCTCCTGTCATTCACCTGCTTTTGCCATTTGACATCTGAAACCACCTTTATAAAGTTTATATCTCCAGCACCTCGTGTAACATTTTATGGCATGCATGGTCCGGCCCAACAAAGTGACAAGTATGTCAGATCTGGCCCTCGTAACAAATAAGTTCAACACCTCTGGTTTACTGTTTGGCTCTGAGAACTGAGCCAGCTCCTATCCATATAACCAGCATATTTCTAGGTCACCCTATACTAGGGCTGCCAAGATCTCCCAGAATTATAATTGCTTCTGAGATAGGTCACAACTTCACCCCGTCTACTCTGTTTTTGCCGGCTGTGCAGTGGTTAAGTGTGTGGACTCTAATCTGGGAGAACCGGGTTTGATTCCCCACTCCTCCACTTGCACCTGCTGATGTGACCTTGGGTCAGTCACAAGCTCTGGCACAGCTGTCCTTGAAAAAGAGCCGTTTGTGTCAGAGCTCTCTCAGCCCCACCCACCTCACAGGGTGTCTGTGGTGGGGAGGGGAAGGGAAAGGAGTCTGTAAGCCGCTCCAAGACTCCGAGTGAAGGGCGGGGTATAAATCCAATCTCCTCCTCCTCCTCCTCCTCCTCCTCCTCCTCCTCTTCTTCCTCTTTCTCTTCTTCTTCTTCTTCTTCTCCCTCTTCTTCTTCTCCTCGTCCTCTTCTTCTCCTCCTCCTCCTTTATGCAAGGCCAGGGATAGAGCATCTTCCATCATGACTTCCCATGACATGAACTTCGATATGTATACCTCTTTCTTTTCCCTCTCCCTGCAACCAGCCCCCCCCCCCCCATATTTATTTCTCAGGGATGGGAGATTGTGCTGTGTGTGTGTGTAAAGTGTCCTTCAGTCGCTGACATCTTATGGCAACCTCATGGGGTTTTGAAAGGAAGAGGCAAAGAGAGGTGTTTTGCCATTGCCTGCCTCTGCGTAATGACCCTGGGCTTCCTTGGTGGTCTCCCAGCCAATGCCCCCTCTAAGCTAGTAGGAGCCGCCGCCCCACTATTCCACCATCGTCATGGTTCCTTAAAGGATATACTGACGAGGCCCTGAGGAAGAACCTGGACAATGTAAAGAAGAGCTAACAAGCTGTCTCCATTGGACACAAATATCATGGGAGTACCACCTGGAACTGTGTTGATTTCATCCTGGACATATGAGATCAGTAACGGTCTGAGCGCCGTTGTTTTAAGTGTTGGATGTTTTTATTATGTTTCATATTATGTTTTATTATGTTTCATTATGTTTTACTGCCACAGGAAGTGGTGGGTGCTACAAGCATGGACGGCTTCAAAAGGGAATTAGATAAGCATATGGAGCAGAGGTCCATAAGTGGCTATTAGCCACAAGGTATAGCTAGGGGCTCTGGGGCAAGGGATGCTCTGTCTTCTTGGTGCTTGGGGGGGGGGTCAACAGTGGGAGGGCTTCTAATGTCCTGGCCCCACTGCTGGACCTCCTGATGGCACCTGGTATTTCTGGCCACTGTGTGACACAGAGTGTTGGACTGGATGGGCCTTTGGCCTGATCCAACATAGGTGTCTCTTATGTTCTTATGTTCTTATATGTTTTAATTATGGCACGGGCTAATTACCCTGCCCTTGTTAGCTGCCCTGAGCCCATTGGGGAGGGCAGGATAGAAATGTGGAAAATAAATAAATAAACAAACAAATAAATAAATAAGCAAGCGGTGGAGTCTTGTGAGCAAAAAATTCTACTTTGTGAACTACTGGCACTAAAGTTGTGAGTGAGCGATTTGGCTACTGCATAAATGAGTCTGCTCTGGAGCCATCCCTTCCTGAGTGAAGACAAAAATGTGTGAGCCGGAGGCTAAAAAGACTGTGAGCTGGCTCACACTCACTCGGCTTAGAGGGAACACTGCCCCCAACCCTGCTCAGCTTCCAAGATCACACGAAATCGGGCTAGCCTGGGCAACTGGGTTTGAACTGTCAGGGCACTGATGAAGACAAAAAAACATGCTGAATGTTTCATTGTATGGAGGAAGTGAAATTGCTGCATGAGGGAAGTCCTCATATGATGAAGGAATGAATCCACGGCCACTGTTGTTTGTGCCTCGGTTTTTCAACCCTTTCTCCTGTGCTGTTTCCATGATCTCAAATTCTTGGTCCTTTTCTTTGCCCTCAGGATTGTGGGGGGGGGGGGACATAAGTGCTTATATCAAAACAGTTTAAGCCAACCTAATTCTATAGACAGTTTGCATGTCTCCTAGAAAAATGTTGCAGGGAGAGAGAAAAGGAAGGGGTAGACATATTGAAGTTCACATCATGGGATGTCATGTACATAAGTACATAATGTGAGAACATAAGAGACGCCAATGTTGGATCAGACCAATGGCCCATCCAGTCCAACACTCTGTGTCACACAGTGGCCAAAAAGACCAGGGGCCCTCAGGAGGTCCAGCAGTGGGGCCAGGACACTAGAAGCCCTCCCACTGTTGCCCCCCCAAGCACCAAGAATACAGAGCATCACCTGCCCCAGCCTGTGAGTCCCTATCTATACCTTGTGGCTAATAGCCACTGATGGACCTCTGCTCCATATGCTTCCCTAATTCCCTCTTGAAGCCGTCCCCATTTGCAGCCGCCATCACCTCCTGTGGCAGTGAATTCCATGATGGAAGAGTGCTCTATCTTGGCCCTGCATAAAGGATGATTTGTTTTATTTTATTTTATTTTATTTGAACTTTTACCCCGCCCTCCCAATCGAAGCTGGCTCAGGGCGGCTTACAACAAACCAGCACATTAAGACATAAATTACGATTAAAACAGTTCTAAAACCGTAATAGTGATTGTTCAACATAAATGGTCGCAGCCATCATTTGCAGTTCTCAACCCGCCATCAGTTCACAGTATTCGTTTTAGATGTTCCAGCAGTATTTGTTGGTCTTGAGGCTATTGGTGGTGGTTCATGGCAGTTTCCGGACTCCAGGGCCCTCTCCGATGTTCTCCATTGGTGGTGGTGGCGGCTCCCAAAAGCCTGGTGGAAGAGCTCCATTTTACAGGCCCTGCAGAACTGTGAAAGGTCCTGCAGGGCCCTGATCTCCTCTGGGAGCTCGTTCCACCAGGTTGGGGCCGCCACCGAGAAAGCCTTGGTCCTAATCACCGACAATCTGACCTCCTTAAGACCCGAGAGGGCCAGCTGGTTTTGAGCCCCTGATCTCAGTGCTCTCTGGGGGACATATGGGGAAAAGAGGTCCCTCAGGTATGTAGATCCCTGGTCATGTAGGGCTTTAAAGGTAAGAACCAGCACCTTGAAACGAATCCGGTGTGCTATTGGCAGCCAGTGCAACGCCTTCAGCACAGGCTGTAAGTGCTCCCGTATAGAGAGCCCCACCAAGAGCCTGGCTGCGGCATTTTGCACCCGCTGCAGCTTCTGGATTTGAGACAAGGGCAGCCCCATGTAGAGAGTAGTCTCTCGAGATGACCATCGCATGGATCACTGTCGCTAGGTCGTCACGTTTGAGGAAGGGAACCAGCTGCCTGATGAGCTGAAGATGGTAAGCCAAC
>NW_015169957.1:18152-33096 GCF_001447785.1 Gekko japonicus | reverse complement strand
TCTAAGACACAGTTGTAATTCTGGGAGATAAGTGCTTGTATCAAAACATTTTAAGCCAGCCTAATTCTATAAACAGGAAAACTCCAGTTTGCATATCTCCTAGGACCATGTTTGGCACAGACTCTCCATGTCTGTAAGATCTACATGTGTAAGGAAGACTAGCTACTCTTCAGAAAGAATGACCTCACCATAGCCATGTTGAGTTTCTTCAGACATTGGGATTCTGGGCCTGTCCGCAAAGGCATCTGCCTGGTTCACCAAAGCCTCCTTTACAGTCTTGTAGCCTGTCAGAACAACCATTTTCTGGAATCCCATTTGGATGCTGTAGACAGGGCCGTACTGCTTCGATAACTGAAATACAATGAAAGGTAAATGAGAAACATTGTTCCGATCATCCAACTAGGGTTGCCAGATGGTGTCAACAAAAATACGAGACAGATTTGGTTAACCTTTGTTGACCAAATATATATCAGGTCCAGTGTTCCCTCTAAGGTGAGTTAGAGTGAGCTAGCTCACAGTTTTTTAGCCTCCGGCTCACACATTTTTGTCTTAGCTCAGGAAGGATGGCTCCAGAGCAAACTAACTTATGCAGTAGCCAAATCACTCGCTCACAACTTTAATGCTAGTCACTCACAAAGTAGAATTTTTGCTCACAAGACTCCAAAGCTTAGAGGGAGCATTGATCAGGTCCCCCCGAACTGAAAATATACCTGAAAAATACCTTATTGATATTTTTCGGGTATAATTCGGCTTCCTGAATGTGTCCAGGTTTTCCCAGGAAAACCAGAAAAAAGGTATTGGGAACTCGTGGGTATATTCCGGAAACATCAGTAGATCTGAAAACAGTGGCGAGGTGGGAGCAGATTGCTCTCGCCTTTCAGCTGTTTGTCAGGATTCTACTGAAGTCCTTTTAAACCTTAAAGGGATTGCAGAAGACAGCGAGAGGATCAGCTGTGCCAGAGGTACCAGACTGTTTCCACCAGCTCGGCTTGGGGCTGGCTTCTTGTGCAGCCCAGTTTGAACCAGGCTGCAGGAGAAGCCAGCCCCAGAAGCTGATGTGCTACAGGGAACAATCTGCTACCTGCGGAACAGCAGATCCTGGGGCCAGCTTCTCTTGCAGTGCAGTTTGAATCACACTATGGGTGCGTTCAGACGGGGCATTTGCAATGGTATAGGAGCCGGTTGGAATCGGTGTGCTTACCGGCGTTCACACGGCGAACATCTGCCTTCCATCCCTAACCGTTGCAAAGAGCTTTAAACCGTTGTATTCTGCCACTAGGTCCCCAAGTGGTGGTATCCTGAGTGCACCGGTTGTAATCACTTAACCCCCCGTCTGATCGCTCTCCACCTTTCTAGAGCCACTTCCGTTCGGAAGCCCGAGGCTTCCGCTTTTCACCCGCCATTTTTTTTTTTTAGGTTGGCGATATGCGCTTGGGTGAAGCTTCGCCCCGGCGTTTGTTTAAAAAAAGAAAAGAAAAGGCCCTTAGTTTAACGTTTTAGAGGAGTCCGGGACCTCAGTGAGGCCAGTTTCGTGTTTAAACTTTAAAGGTACGTCCTCTCTTCAGGACATGCTTTTCGGGACGGGGTGTTTTGTGCATGCGTGAAGATCGCCATTCTGTGGATGGCTGCCTATGCGCATATGCAAACTGAGTTTTTTAAAAAAACAAACTGCTGACGCCCGCTGTGTGTGAACAGGCATACAGCGATGGGCTCCGCAGACAGGAGGTAAGTGTGATCGCGTTTCAGCCGGCATAAACTGCACCAGTTCCAACCGGTACAGTTTCTGCCGGCTGAAACACCCCATCTGAACGCACCCTATAGGAGAAGTACTCCCAGCCAGGACTGATTGCAGCAGGGAGAGAGACCTCCCCACTGCATGCAGATCCTGGGGACCACTTCTCCTGTGGCATGGTTTAAACCACACTACAGGAGAAGCCAAGCCAGCCCCAGGATTGGGCTGGATTTTCCCCAGTTGGTATTCTTCTTCTCAGATCTTTGGAGCCAATATAATTTGGGATTTCTGAAGAATCCCGGATCTCAATACCATACCAGTATTGGGATCTATGATTTTTCAAAAATACTGATTCCACCCCCCCCCCAGGTCCAATAGATCTGAACCCAAAAATACCGGTTAAAAAAATGTTACACTTCTAATGCGCGCACACACACATACTAGAAATGTCTCTTTTAATAGAGGCCAGAGTTGCCAACCGTTTGCCCCTGAGATGCAAGTTTTCTATCTGTAGTGAGGTTTTTAGAAAATGTAAAGCAGCATCCAAACATATAAATCTACCCATCTATAGGTCTCGGTGCTAGCACCTGGAAACACTGGCTGCTACTTGAGGGCACATTCCACCACCACCTTTCTTCTCCTTTCTCCTTTATCTTGTAGGTATTTGTTGGCCTAATAAACTTAACAGCTTTCCCTGCCTTCCAAATCACTCCTCAAGGTATGACTGCTGGGGTTTCAATGAAGGTCTAATTTCAGTCCCAATCAGGGCAATTTTAACAACACAGTAAGCTTCACTGAATAGACCTGAGTGAGATTCCAACTTGACTCAGTGGTGCACGATTTACCTCGAACATAGCTGCGATTCCAACTTTCTATATTTTCACTATTATTAATTTCTGTATTTTCGCTATCATTTCCTGTCCCCCAACTCAATTTTCAATATGTTCTGTTAGAACAGCAATAAAATACAAAGTCCTTTTCAACTGGATTATGGATTCTCCAGGAATAGATCAGATCTAAATTCTGGGAAAAGCAGGGTAGAGGAATGTTTGGACTTGGTAGAAGTCTATGGATTCATTCTTCTACTGGTTTAGTTATACAGAGTGCAGTTACAGCAATAATTTCTTCTGATGTACTAATATATATCAATTACATTTTATTAATGCATAAGCAAATTATGGAACATATGTCTTCACATTAATGCTCTCATTTGGGGTGGAGAAACTTAAGGTCTCTCTGCCCTATGAGATCAGCACAGGACAGGGATCTAGAACAAAAAACCCCAAGAAGGTTACCTTGAACATGGTTCTGTAAGGCCTCTTCACATCCATGAGATGGAGGTTTCCAATGAGTGGTAACAGGCGTGGTCCTGGTGGGAGATTTTTGCCACTGCTCTTCCAGAAATTGCTCCTTTTCCAAAGGAATGCAAGTGTAAGGGCAAATAGCAACAACAGAGCAATAGGATCCATCCAATCCATTTTGTGCTAACAAGAAGTGTAGAGATTACAGAGAAATTTGCAACGGTCCTCTGTCCTCTGAAGTAAGCTGCACAATTTTCTTTATATAGACCTGGCCCAGTACTAGTTCTCACCAATCATCCAACCCATGCCTTTTATAAGAAATATCCTCCAATTTTCTGTGTGCTCCATCTATAAAAACCTTGTGTTTGAATGGGTGGTGTCTAATTCATCAAATGGAAACTTGACAGGACAGGTCAAAACTCTCTTGACTCCAGTCCAGACTGAAAGTTCAACACCGTATAATCTGGTAGGCTAAGCGAGTTAATGATCTACTGGGTCCAAAGAGTTGTGTTGCCACTGAATAGTTGAGTTAACTAGCGAACTTGTTGTTATCAAGACATTTCCAACAGTTGAACATGACTTTCTGAACTGTTTTCCCATTGTATATATGCCAAATATTTTGAAATGAATGTAAGACACCTGCTCCATTTCAACCTGTCTAGAAATCAGGGGTGCAAAAGGAGAAAGATGTGATTTTTTTTTTGTAGTGCGACTGCAGTCACTTCCGGAGTTGTGTGATGTGCACAAAAGTTTTAAAGAAGTGGCTCATGGTTGGGTCATTTTAATATCAACATCCAGTATCTTTGTTATTGAGATTGCACATCCCTTTTTAAAAAGATCTATTAATTTATTTCAAATTATTTCAAATTTTGGGAAACTGGCTGTAACCACCCCTCTCCCCACATCCACCTGAGATACAATTCTGAGTGTCTGATAACCCTGTATCCAAGGAATCCTCCTGCCTCTCAAATTGCAGAGAAAGAGAAGAAAGCTTTGCCATTTTCACAGTGGCACACTTGACAGTACCATTTGCTTTCTGTTACAGTCTAAGCAGAAAGAAGGAGAAAACTGAGGTACATTTGTGGTGGATGCAAAATGATGGAAAAGGAGGAGGAGGAGGAGATTGGATTTATACCCCGCCCTTCACTACCCAAAGGTGTCTCAGAGTGGCTTACAAACTCCTTTCACTTCCCCTCCCCACAATAGACACCCTGTGAGGTAGGTGGGGCTGAGAGAGCTCTGACAGAAACTGCTCTTTTCCAAGAACAGCTCTTATCAGAACTATGGCTTGCCCAAGGTCATCCAGCCAGGTGCAAGTGGAGGAGTGGGGAATCAAACCCGGTTCTCCCAGATTAGAGTACGGGCACTTAACCACTACACCAAACTGGCAGAATACTTAGAGACTGCTGTAACTCAGTCATTCTTGGTGATTTTGGGTGTAAACTGTTGTGAGGTTTCACCAGGCACATTCCTTGTACAGTATTCTGATATTACAAATTGTCATTTGAGAATTTTCAGGCTTTATAATGACAGAGCATTGAAACTCAGCTGGAATGTTTTCCCCTCTGTATTTTAACCCCTGTTATGTAACACCTGTAATGGCACCTCTCTGTGATGCTCTGAAATGACCTGTATAATGCTCCCTCCTTGACTTCCTTAGCATTTCCTGATGACCTTTGCTGCCACCTTTAGACCTCTTGGTTTAACCTGAAGAAATGGATGAGTTATTTAGCTTGGGTAGAATGACAGGACAGTTATCGCCTGGAGGTGACTGTGAGTCAACAGGGAATCCTTTATTCTAAATAAAATGGCTGCTTTTGCTTAAACAGAAATATAGTTTCTGAAGAAGTGTAAAAACGTAATTGTTTCAGTGCCAGATAATGAAACTGAAGCTCAAATACTTTGGCCACCCAATGAGAAGGGAGCACTCACTGGAGAAGACCCTGATGCAGGGAAAGACTGAAGGTCAAAGAAGACGGGGATGGCAAAGGATGAGATGGTTAGACAGTGTCATCGATGCAACGAACATGAAGTTGAGCAAACTTCAGAGGACCGTGGAAGACCGGAAGGCCTGGCGGGAGCTGGTCCATGGGCTCGCAAAGAGTCGGACTCGACTGTGCGACTGAACAACAAAAAAAGTTAAAAAGCGTAATGGTTTCATTAAATCTGCCAGTTTTCTGGTTGCAAAGTAGGTGCAGGAATTCTTTTTTTTAATTCCCTAAATAGACCTAGCCACTTAGCCACAAAGGCTTATTTTTCCTCTCTGTCTTTTTTTGGACACACTCACATCTTGGACACACATTTGAACCACGGAGAAATTATCCTATAAAGAATGAATGGTCAGCTTATTAGAACTTAGAGGTGGGAAAGACTCCAGGAGGAGACTTCCCCCTTAGGATCAGGTGCCGCTCATGAGTACTTGACTCTGCACTCTCCAACACAGTAGTGGCAAAGCCAGGAGTATCAATGATGCTCAGTTCCTCCTTGTCATCACTGAGAAGATCCAGCCTGCCTTTGGTCCCTGCCGTTGAAGCATCGAGGGGTACCAGCCCTGTCCCCCATTTTCCCTGCTGCTCAAGTTAATGTTGATGCGGAATGTGGGACAGCTGATGCAGTTTTGCACACCAATAGTTTTCTTATGGATAGTTTCTTATGGATAGTTTTCTTTCTTATATTTCTTATGGATAAACATATGGAACAGAGGTCCATCAGTGGCTATTAACCACAAGATGTAGATAGAAACTCACAGGCTGGGGCAGGTAATGCACTGTATTCTTGGTGCTTGGGGGGGGGGGTCAACAGTGGGAGGGCTTCTAGTGTCCTGGCCCCACTGATGGACCTCCTGATGGCGCCTGGTAGTTTTGGCCTCTGTGAGACAAAGTGTTGGCCTGGATGGGCCATTGGCCTGATCCAACATTGGCTTCTCTTATGTTCTTACGATCGTGGAAAAATGGCATTCCTCGCCTTTCAGTTTTAGTGCAGATGGAAAGTTTTTGGAGGTATCAAATTGGGGTATTACCTCTCAAGGGTTTTTACAGATTTTCATTCACACAGTAGGGCTTGGCAAGTAATTTGCCCTCATCTCCCAAATCTTTCAATCCTTTTTTTAAAGAATTGAAACCAAATGGAACTCCACTTACATCAACCGCAGCATCACAGAAGGCCCACAGCCCATGCTGACACTCCCCAGGTGTCCCTTTCCCATCACACAAAGGCCCTTTTGCTTGGCTTTATCCCCTTTTGATGGCTGAACAATGCCAAGCCTTCTTGGAAGAAATCGATCAGATGTCCACATTTTAGTCTGGCTTCCAACCTGGTTTCGGGACACAGGCAGCCTTGTAGACTCTGACTGGGACAGAAACAGTGGAAGTGGAATCCATTCATTCTTTCAGAAACCTTCGATATTATTGAGTATGGTATCCTTTCAGAGAGGGTACTGGGAGCACTACACTGTGATGGTTCTGTTCTCATTTGGACAACAGGTTTCAGAAGGAGACTTTGGGGGACTGCTGTTTGGCCACTTGAGTCTGGAATATGCGGGGCCTGGTGGGATATCCATTCTGTTTCCCATGTGGCTCAATATTCACATAAAGGTTCTGGAAGAGGTTGTCTGGTGATTTAGATTGGGCCCAACCTAAATGAGACGATTCCCAACTTTCTCCTGTTTAGTGGAACTGTTGTCTGAAGATGATAAAGAGCTGACAATATAGTAGCCACATAAACCTATGGCAACCATTTTGCTAGTATAATGTAAAAGGTACAGAAGCAAAGTCAAAGTCAAATACTGGCAAATTATTTCTTATTATGACTAACATCGACAACTTTAATATGCACAATGTTTGATAATCACAATGACAAGTACATAACACTATTAACAACGGTTGTTAATCTTTCTAAGATAAAAAGATAAGGCAGAGAGAGATGTGGTCTCAAAGCGGGTGGCTCAGCATTTCTGTGCAAACCAAACGGATAAATGAAAGTTTGGAATGTTTGTATCTTACCATTCTACTAAGCCAGTCTGGATTTCTCTGGGATCGAAGCTAGAACCTTTAATTTTCTGCATTTTTTTTTCTCACCCACAAAAATTGTTTCACCAAGAAGTCAGTTAGGTTTCCTTACTCATTCAGTGAACAGTGGTCTTTGTTTTACATATCCTTCTGTGACTTGAGGCAGTGTAATTGCCCAAACAAACTCCAGAATTAGCAGAATGGGTAAGAAAATCAAGTGGCCATATGTATTTGTGAAACAGGTTTTATATGCTAAACCCAGAAATAATACTATTTATTTTGTCTACATATTCTGGTAGCCTTAGAAGGATCTCACTTGGAAGGATATGATTGATGTAGCACACTTGGGTTGTTTTGGGGATTGAGAGACATCTGTATTGTGTCAATACAAGAAATCAGACACAGAAACATTGTTATTGTTTTCTCTGTATAGCAAACAATTTGAGAAATGAAGTCCAAATTTTGAAGAAAATTGTTGTTGTTAGGCTGCCCTTCCCCATGAGCAGGGCGTAGGGAGGCTTACATCAATAAAAATACAACAATTCTAGACTTGAAACAGCAGAGAATTTCAACAACCACAGTAAAACAGGACAATCCAAGATGGAGATAAATTTCCAATATCCACTTGCCCCCTGGATTAAGTAAAATGCAGAAGAAGAAGGAGGAGGAGGAGGAGGAGGAGGAGGAGAAGAAGAAGAAGAAGAAGAAGAAGAAGAAGAAGAAGAAGAAGAAGAAGAAGAAGAAGAAGAAGAAGAAGAAGAAGAGAGAAGTGAAGAGATTGGATTTATACCCCGCCCTTCACTACCTGCAGTAGTTGGCTTACAATCCCTTTCCCTTCAGCTCCCCACAACAGACACCCTGTGAGGGAGGTGGGGCTGAGAGAGCTCTCTCGAGGACTGCCCTTAAGAGAATGTTGGGGGGGGGAGGCGCGGGGTGTGAGAGTTCCAGGCTGTCACTGTCCTCCACCAAATGCCCGGTGGAACATCTCTGCCCTGGCCCTGGCCAAGGACAGCCGGATCTCAATCGGGCCGGGAACCACTAGGAGGTTCTGATTTCCAGATCGTAATGTCTCTGATCTAGCTTGTAGGGGTTCTACAGATAGGTATGTGAAACACAAATGTTTGTGACAGAGCATAGTCCGGTTCTGCTGAATCTGAAATGTCCTTATTAGGCAAAAAGGTGCAGAAGAGGACGGTGGTGTGCACGGGGGAGCTAAGCATAGTTGGATGTTAAGAACGTGGCAAAGCACAGAATTGGAAGGGTTTTGGAGACAGAGTTGACCCAACTCCAGGGTCTAGGTCCAGGTCTTCTCTCGACATCCCAGGGGCTGGCTGGAAAGTGAATCTCTGCAGGAGACTCACAAAAAAGAGGAAGAGCTCCATTCTGGCCAGGGTCTCACCAGCACACACTCGCCGACCTGTGAAAGCAGATGGGACAGCAAAGCCTTATTATTTAAACTTCTTTATACAGCTTTCTGCCAGTTTCCCCATGGAATGATGCCCAAAGTAGTTTACCATAAATAGAAAAAAATTAAACATGAAGGCAGATTAAAGTAGAAAGCACCAGAATGATTAACAGTAATAAGGAGTAACGCTAGTCTTGAATGACTAAGTGACAGATGGTCAGCTGGGACGGCGTTCTTTCGAGTCAATGGACTTGGGTATGTGATCTGTTAATTAACCCCACAGTGATCAATCTGAAAGGAGTTACCTGCAGAGAAAGGCAGGAAGGCATCTCTCTTGACAAACTTTCCTGCAGAATCAAGGAAATGCTCAGGATAGAATTCAAAGGGTTTCTCCCACTCGGATTCATCGTACAACACAGAGTACAGTAATGGAATGATATGCATTCCCTGGAAAGACAAAGCAATGAGTTATTGAAGAAAATGCAAATACCCATTAAGTACCTTAGCTATCCTTCAGACAAAGAAAATACCATCTTAGAAACAGAGTTAAATGAAAATTCACGTGCAATGAAAGCAAAATTTAAAAATTGACTTAATGGACAGTGTTTTCAGAATTTGAAATTTTGGGAACAAAGTCCGGCACCTCCCCATTGTTTTCATATGACAAATCTATGGGGCGTAGAAAAACTTCATTAACTGTCTCTCTTATTCCACGAAAATAAATGTTTGTTGCAAACAATTCACGGATGTGCCCTATTCAGCTGAACAATGAATGTAAAGCAAAAAATGATCACCTTTGGGATGAAGTAGCCTCCAAGAGTGACGTCTGCAGTGGTAGCATGTGATACGTTGTTAGGGACAATACTACCAAACCTCTGAACCTCATGAATCACCGCATCTGTGTATGGCAGTTTTGCTCGGTGCTCTGACCTTGGTTGAGCAGACCCGATTAACGTTGTTATTTCTTCTTGCACTTTCTCTGAGAAAACAGAACATTTCCCCCCAATGAATTGAATTTCTGTTTGAGATTTTGAATTATTCCCTAAATATATTGGGGCCATCTTCATTAGAAGAGAAGAAGAAGAGATTGGATTTATACCCCGCCCTTCATTCGGAGTCTCAGAGCGACTTACAAACTCCTTTCCCTTCCCCTCCCCACAACAGACACCCTGTGAGGTGGGTGGGGCTGAGCTCACTCTGACACAAACTGCTCTTTCAGGAACAGCTGTGCCAGAGCTTGTGACTGACCCAAGCTTGTGACTGACCCAAGGTCACATCAGCAGGTGCAAGTGGAGGAGTGGGGAATCAAACCCGGTTCTCCCAGATTAGAGTCCGCACACTTAACCACTACACCAAACACCGAACATTAGTATGAATGGATCTTGCATTCTGCTCTTGGAAAAGAGCCCTCAGTTCGTGATTCAGTTATGGAGGGGGCCTCCCTGTTCAGCTTTGGACTGTGATATCCAACAGAGCCCGAGGGGGGAGAGAAAGAGGGTGAAACCCAGTGTCCCCTCTAAGCTGAGTTAGTGTGAGCTACCTCACTCTCATTTAGCCTCCAGCCCACACATTTTTGTCTTCGCTCAGGAAGGGATGGCTCCAGAGCAAACTAATTGATGCAGCAGCCAAATCACTCGCTCACAGCTTTAATGCCAGAATCTCACAAAGGAATGTCTGTTCTCTGTCAAAGCATAGCTTCTCTCTGTGGTCTGCTGCTGTCTCTGTGTTCATGGAGGCCAGGGCTGCTGGTCTGCCTCACAAGGCTTGTGTTGGATGCAGAGGTGCAGGGGCAGAGGTCTTCCGTAGTCCCGGGTTCAGGTCTGGCTTGACATGCTTCTTGGGCACAAGGCTTCCCTCGGCCACAGTGTACAGTCCATAGTCCAGCAGTGGGCACTTCCCGTAGGACCACAGCTCTGTCCATTGCCCTGGCACGTGTTCTTCACAGTCCAGCAAGGCAGTGATATTAAAAGAGTCTTTTAATAGTGCCATCTGTAAGGGCGTCCTGGCAACAATTGTGTCACCAGGACTTAACAAAGTCAACGTCAGTGCCGACGTCTTTAGGAAAAAGAGGGAGACTGTATTACGACCCACCGCTGCTAATGATGAATCGTCTGTGTACTTCTCTTAGTTGTATTTGAACTTTACGTGGTGACTTTTGCACTCGTGTTTTTCCTGCATTTCATAGTTCTTTGACCTGGTTGTTCCGTCTGGCGTTAAGTCAAGAGTCAACAGCGCCTTCTGGATGTGATTCAACGCACGGCCAGAGTAAAATAGAATTAGATCATTTTTATTAAGCTCCTCCACATGCATTCAGAAGAGTTCTTTACTTACAATCAATGCTCCCTCTAAGCTGCAGAGTCTTGTGAGCAAAAATTCTACCTTGTGAGCTGCTGGCATTAAAGTTGTGAGCGAGTGATATGGCTACTGTATAAATTAGTTTGCTCTGGAGCCATCCTTCCTGAGCGAAGACAGAAATGTGTGAGCCGGAGGCTAAAAAACTGTGAGCTAGCGCACGCTAACTCAGCTTAGAGGGAACACGGCTTACAATCGAGGCTGAATAACTGGTGAAGTTCACATCTTTGTAATCTAATTCAGTTCACTGGTTCATGGTGAAAAAGATAGCGTGCTCCCAACCTCCTTTGCCGTTTAAAGAGTAGACAAAGAAACGGGAAGAAAGCTGTAAACTCAAATCCTCGCACCTCTGGGTGGAGGAAATGACTGTTAATCAGCCAGTCACAGGGATGCTTTGGGTTGCCTAACTAAAGACTTCAATTCCCAGGGGCAACTGCTCTTAAAGACATATCGCAGTTCTACTTAACTACAGTGAAACGCTGGCTGGGGGCAGCACACTGGTTGTTTACCTTTTCTGTTTTAGAAACGTATATATGTGTGCACACACACAGTCAGCCTAATGAGGAGAACGCTACAATTCTGCCGATGACACTCAGCCATACCTGTTAATGGGACAGCTGCCCAGATACTGCCCTGCGTAATTTGGCTGCTGGTTTGGAGGCCATGGTGGAATGACTAAGAACGAGCCAGCTGAGACTGAATCCAAGAAAGACATAGGTTCTGTGTCCAGGGGCGGGCTTCAGAGTTAGGGCACAAACGTCCTACTCCTGATAGGGTGCCACTGACGCTGTTGAAAACGGTCAAGTGTTTGGCCATGGTCCTGTTTACCTCCTTATCCATGGAGGCCCAGGTCATGAATGTTGCTCGGCTGGCGTTCTTCCGTCTACGCCAAGTGTAGCAACTGGCCCCCTTTCTTGGCATGCTCTGATATAGCTACAGTAATCCATGCAATGGTCCCCTCCAGGCCAAACTATTCACCCAAAGAGTGATTAACCCATGGAATTCACTGCCACAGGAGGTGGTGGCAGCTACGAGCATGGACGGCTTCAAAAGGGAATTAGATAAGCATATGGAGCAGAGGTCCATCAGTGGCTATTAGCCACAAGGTATAGCTAGGGGCTCTGGGGCAAGTGATGCTCTGTCTTCTTCATGCTGGGGGGGGTCAACAGTGGGAGGGCTTCTAATGTCCTGGCCCCACTGGTGGACCTCCTGATAGCACTGGTATTTCTGGCCACTGTGTGACACAGAGTGCTGGACTGGATGGGCCTTTGGCCTGATCCAACATTGGCATCTCTTATGTTCTTCTGTTCTTAACTCTCTCTACACTGGCTTACCCTTGAGGCTGACTCGGAAACTCCAACTGATCCAGAATCTGGCAGCAGGTGTCCTGGCAGGAACATCATGGACGGCACATAAATAAGTCAAGTTCGAGGTTTTGGTATTGACCTTTAAGGCCTTGAGTGGCCTGGGAGCCAAAGTATCTTTGGGACCGCCTCCTCTGGTATGTTTCCCGAAGAGTGTTACGCTCTGCTGAGGACAATCTACTGGTGATCCCTGGCCCTAAAGACATCCATCTGTCCTTGAACTGAGCCAGGGCTTTCTCAGCCCTGGGTCTGACCTGGTGGAACTCTCTGCCAAACAACACCAGGGCCCTGCGGGATTTAATGCAATTCTGCAGGGCCTGTAAGGCAGAGAAGTCCCATCAGGCTTTTGGTTGAGGGCAGCAACAGGTAGTCGCTACAAGCATGGACGTCTTCAAAAGGGAATTAGATAAGCATATGGAGCAGAGGTCCATCAGTGGCTATTAGCCACAAGGTATAGATAGGGGCTCTGGGGCAAGTGATGCTCTGTCATCTTGGTGCTTGGGGGGGGGGTCAAGCAGGGCTCTTTTTGTAGCAGGAACTCCTTTGCATATTAGGCCACACCCCCTAATGTAGCCAATCCTCCAAGAGCTTACAGAGCTCTTCTTACAGGAGCTACTGTAAGCTCTTGGAGGATTGGCTACATTAGGGGTGTGTCGCTTAATATGCAAATGAGTACCTGCTACAAAAAGAGCCCTGGCCCGGGGGTGTCAACAGAGGGAGGGCTTCTAGTGTCCTGGCCCCACTGGTGGACCTTCTGAGGGCACCTGGTATTTTTGGCCACTGTGTGATACAGAGTGTTGGACTGGATGGGCCTTTGGCCTGATCCAACATTGGCGTCTCTTATGTTCTCTTATATGTTCTTATGTTGTATAATGGCTGGCACCCTCCTCTCTCCCCTCTTTCCTTTCTCTCTCTGTCTGATTTCGCACTAGAGCTGCCTCGATGTTGCGCTGCCGTTTGCCCCGATACTATTGGTCAATTTCACACCCGAAGCTGCGGGGCTGCATTTTGACTCACGGCTTCGCCCTATTTCCCCCGCAGTTTCGTGATCCTGTTTTTTGAGGATCACGAAACTGCGGAGGAAATCGGGCGAAGCCGCGGGTCAAATGCAGCCCCACAGCTTCGGGTGTGAAATTGACCAATAGTATCGGGGCAAACGGCGGCGCAACATCGAGGCAGCTCTAGTGCGAAATCAGCCTCTGCCTCCTCCTCCTCCTCCTGCTCGTGAGGCAGCAACACAATCTGGAAGTGGTTAAAGACTGATTCATTAACGCCATCTGGGGATCGCTTTAAAGAATGGAATGATGTATTCATTATATTTGAACAATGTTTATGATGTGTTTTATTTTATTGTTATTCCCTGACCAGAGCCCTGTGTATTCAGGGACTGGGCAATCCATAAATCCAAATTATAAATAAATAAATGTTTATACTAGAAAAAAAAATTACTGGCATACGTTTCCCCTCCAAATCCTCTGTTAGCCAGGAGTGGAAGGCAACAAGTTTTAAACTGAATATTTTTTTTCCCAGTGTAGGTCCCCCCCACCCCTTTAATGTACACAAAGGGTTGCCAGCCCCCTCCCCCCAGTGGGCACTTCCCACCACAACTCAGTTGTCTGGGGGGGGGGGGGGATGTGCCAAAATAGGGTGAGGAACATCAGCATCACCTAGAAATAAGGTGTGCCCAGCAGTGATTATCAGCATGTTCCTGGGGTTGTTGGGTTTCCTCTGGCATTTGGGGAAAACCCTGTAGTTTAGCCATAGGCACACTGGTGGAAACTGGAAAGGACGGTAGCCGGTTACTGGCAAGGACCCCCCAAGTAACCACCCCCCTTGCTGATTTCCATTTTCTTTAACTGCCAGAATCTTCCCCATGGCCATTGTAATGTCCACTTTGGCCCTGAGAGAGTGAGGGCGAATGCTCACCCTCTAAACATGATTGGGACCTTGGGGAAGGGCACAGCAGATGCAACTTTGGAAGAGAATTCAACCCACCCCTTCTGTAACATTACACCCAATGGGGGAAAATGGGAAGTATAACTCACTGGTGCTTCTTGTTCTCCCTCATTCAGGTAACATCCAACAGCAGTCTTAGTGGGTTTTTTTTTCATGTTCTTACCTCTATGCATAACTGGTATCCAGATACCCTAGAATAATGGAAACCAAGCAATGGAAAGGACTTACTCTGAATTTCAGGGTACTTCATCATCAGCAACAGGCCCCAACGCAATGTAGTCGAAGTGGTCTCCATGCCAGCAGTAAATAAGTTCCCCACAGTAACTTTTAGGTTTTCATTATGGAAAAATCCATTGCTCTGGTTCCTTTTCTTTTCCTAGAAAATATGGAGAAAGAAAGCATTCCTTTCCTTTGTCCAATTACAACTCTATAGCTCAATGCCTTGAGCAGTATAACAATCTGAAATTTCATTTGTAATCTCTATTTCTCAAAAGACAAAAGAAATAATTTTTTTTGGAAACATCTAAAGTTATAGTAGGAGTTTGATCTGAAATGGGTTCACGCTGCTTGGGATAGAATAGTAGAAATTCACCTACCGCAGTAAAATGAAAGAATATCTTAGGTTGGAATGAGCCCGCATTGCAGGGAGGGCGGGGTATAAATTGAATAAAATAAATAAATAAAATAATAAAATATAAAGGACATTCTGATAAAATATGAGAAATTGTCTCTATTCTACTAAGTGAGCAAAAACAAATCCTGTCAAGCATAAGGAAGATGCAAAAAGCTGCCTCTCATAAACTTTGTTGAATGGGCATTCATTCTAG
>NW_015169957.1:0-18104 GCF_001447785.1 Gekko japonicus | reverse complement strand
TTTCCCCCCCATACCTGGAATAAAACATTTTTATGTCAAACACCCGCCTCTCCCCATATCTGAAATGATTTTTAAAAAATTTTCAAACACAGGACTTTCTGCCTTTTTCTGGGGGGCTGCCCCTGGCTCCCTTCCTCCCTCCCTCTAAAGAAAAAGTGTGATTCTACCTGGAATAAAACTTTGCTCATCTTCTTAGAAGTTCAACAAGACATCATCCCCCCCCCTTTCTGGGTCTTTTCCTTCCCCTTCCTCCCCAGAGGAGGAGGAGGGGGAAGGAGTCCTCAGCCAATTGAGGGAAGGCTTTCTTTCTCTCTTCTACCAAGTGGGAACTAGGAGAGACAGGGCAAAAGGAGCTGCGATGTTAGAAACAGGAAGCAGCACAGAGTCAGCTGCTCTCGGGCTGGATTGCAGCCCTGTGTGGGCCTCATCTGAACAGTGGGCTGTATGATTGACACCCCTACTCTAGAGAGACAATATAAAGAGCTAGAGTGACTGATAAGTCAGGACAGACCTGGGTATCCCTCCCTTCCTACTATCCTGTTGCTGTCTCTTTGATGTGTAGATTACCACTCTGAGGGAATCTTCCTTCCTTCCAGCTAAGACCTTGTGTGTGTGTGTGTGTGTCTCCATCTGTCAATCATGACAGCAGGATATGCTTTCCTGTATCTCCCTCCACAGGAGCTGCGGTGGCTCAAGTGGTTAAGACGCTGAACTGCAAGCTGTGGAAGGTCAGTAGTTCAGCAGTTCGAGACCCGAGTGTGCCGCATGACGGAGTGAGCTCCCGTCTCTAGTTCCAGCTCCTGCCAACCTAGCAGTTCGAAAGCAAGAAATTGCAAGTAGATAAATAGGTACCACTTTGGTGGGAAGGTAACAGCGTTCCGTGCACCTTGGTGTTTAGTCATGCCGACCACATAACCATGGAAACGTCTTTGGACAGCGCTGGCTCTTTGGCTTTGAAACGGAGATGAGCACCGCATCCCTAGAGTCAGATTTGACTGGCTTTCGAGCAAGGGAACCTTGACCTTTACCTTATTCCACATATTAAGTGTGGATTTGATTTACCCCGCAGCAGCCTCACACGCATTCTGCCATACCATATGAGCTCCGAATTGCTATAGCTTTGGAAGCTGTGCTGTACCCTTCTTTAGGTCCTTCCCCTCCCCAAACCCCATAATCTCCCAGAATTCTGCAGTTCAGACCCTGCCACCCTACAGTTCCAGGGAGCCTACAGTGGTCTAGATTATGTTGGTGTAAGCCGCCCTATAAGAGAGAGATTTTTTACTGTCCACATCACCACTCTTTTCCTTGCCTCATCCCCCTACCCCAGGGCTTTTTTTTTTAAAAAAAAAATGTACCATTGATATTGTGCTATGGTATATAATAAACTGTGGCCATGATCTGCTAGTTCCTGTAAATTGTCAGCTTTTCATGGATTTTTTAAAGTCAATGATGCCTTTTTTGTTGCAGAGACATAAGGGGAAAGACAACTGGGGAACGGGAGAAAGCAGAATAATGTTTGTGCTGCATATTCAATTTGTGGGTGTTTTTGTGGAAAATCCCAGCTAGTTAGATGGTCAGCTCCCCCTTCCCCCAAGCGAGATTCCTTGCCAGCTGGCCTGGCATTCACGTGCAAAGCGTCTTTAAATCATTGGCTGAGAGAAGTTCACCTGTGATTATCGGCATGTTTACCTCTTGCTGTTGGATTAGGAAAGCATCAATAAAGCTTCTCTGGTCATTCACATCCAGTTCTTTGAGGTGTTTTATGAAGGTGGCCTGTATGAAGGCGTACAGTTCATCCCTGTTCTTAAGGACAGTCTTGCGACCTCCAGAAAGAAAGCCCAGAGCAGGGAACATGTTGTACAGCTGAAAGAATAAAATGTGAGAAAGGAAAAGATCAAGAAATATCCAAATCCTACCGCTGAGACAGAAATCTCAAAGGTGTTTTGAAACTCTCCCATGAGCCCTCCCACTGGTTGCCAGGCTGTGCAACCACTGGCCAATTAGGAAGGGGGTCAAGGGGGTGGGTTGCTGGCATTGCACGCGCTATGATGTCACTTCCAGGCAAAACCACAAGTGACATCATCCTGTGTGCGACATCTTTAAAAAATTTTCTCCCCCTTCTCTTTCAAGCAGCCGCAAGTAAGACACTTAAAGTGGTCCAGTTGCGAAAGGACTGTTCCATATATTTTCTCAAAACACTTCAAATCAGTTGCACGTTTCTCAGAACAAGTTTTGTCTCTGCTATGAAGTCTTAAGTTTGTGCAGGAGACGCACAGTCCTGCTTGTACTGCTTGTACTGGTGTTTCGACCATTTCAAAACCACATTTTAAATAGTTTACCGTGACCGAGGGACTTCCGGTGAGCCGGATGTTTTCATTGACCAAGTTCAGTAATCTTACAAACGTGGGGTCTTCATATTCATATCGCTTGCCGAGTAATATGGACACTATAATATTGGCAACAGCGGCATTCATGATGGTGGTAGTTTCAAATGCTTTTCCTGTAAAAAAAGAAAAGAAAATGACAACATTATGCCATGGAATTAACATCAGTATCATTTGTGCCTCGTGCATTAGCTTGCATGTGCCTGGCTAGTATTTATTATCTGTCCCGTGCTGACACAGAATGCTCTGCAGGGTGCTGAGAAGGAATTATAGACTGTACGTTAAAGTATGGCTTGGGCATTTTTGGTGCCTCCCAAAGGCAAGATAAAAACCCAGCTCACTATTGTGTGCTGCCTCTTTAAGAGGCTGTCCCAGTAGGCCTCAGAGCAAGCAGGAGAGTCCAATCACATTAGTTCCCGCTCAGGGAGCTTGCTTGAAGTGATTGGCTTGTTACTTCCTGGGCTAGCGATACTATTGGATGGATTTGGATCCTAGCCCAGGACGAAGCTTAACATTACAGCTCATTAAGATGTTTCACCACATGTCATGCATTCAAGGCAGCTTTGAATACACTACATGGTTCACAGTGGGTTCTATCTAAATGAGTCGCATTTGGAGAGCAGACTGCAGATATCTCAGAGAGCAGACCGCAGATGGACTGTTGCGGAGACAACCTCATGGTCACACGCACACTCCTAAAATGGAAGATTCTAAGAAAATGCAGGAAGGCAGGGCCCACTGAGATTCTGCAGAACCAGTCCAGGACAACCCTGGCCTAGAGCTCTAGAAACAGCTTCGCTAAGTATTGCTATTGTTAATAGAGAGGCCTCCAGCCAAACAGAACCGGGTGCTGTTTGCTCCGCTACACAAAACTCACCTTCAAAAGAGTCAAACTTCTGTATGAGGAAACGGCACTCCTCGACAATTGTGTCTTCTATGGTGCTCTTGCCCATTCCGAAGTCCCTCAACGTGGTTATTGCAAACCGCCTCATCACTTTCCAGTTCTCACCATTAGAAAACACAATACCTGGAGAGAAACAAAAATAAGGTATATATGCAGAACAGGAGTTGGTTCCTCACGGTTTGGCTCTTGGGCCATAGAAGACCCATCAGCTTGGTTGGAGAAGTTAAAACATTCACCTAGTAATGGGAACTAATATTGGGAATGGGGGTCAGGAGAGAGATAAGTTCCTTGTTTCATTGCAAAATATTTTCAACATCAAGTAGAAGTAGGACAGAGATATAGGAAAGAAATAAACTGCTAACTGCAGGGGTGTCAAACATGTAGCCCACAGGCCAGATGCGGCCTGCAGAGGGCGGAGATCTGGCCCCTGAGCAACCTCCTTCTCCTGCTTCCTTTCCCAGGGCTGCTGCCAGTGTTCCCTCTAAGCTGAGTTGGTGTGAGCTAGCTCACAGTTTTTTAGCCTCCGGCTCACAGATTTTTGCCTTCGCTCAGGAAGGATGGCCTTAACACAAACTAATTTATGCAGCAACCTAATGGCTCGCTCACAACTTTAATGCCCATAGCTCACAAAGTAGGATTTTTGCTCACAAGACTCCTCAGCTTAGAGGGAACATTGTAAAGCCACACTGTAGCTTGCATTTCCTCCAGCTCCCTTGTGGCTTTTTGCTTTTTGTTTCCTGCCTTTTGCCTCCCTCCCCTTTCCCTTGCGCGCTCTCTGATTTCTCTTTCTCTCTCTCTCCCTTTCTCTCTCTCTCTCTCTCTCACACACACAGAGGCACACAGAGAGCTCAGTGGCTGCTTTCTGCTTCATGCGGAAGAGGTACAAAGACAAGTCATTCTCTCTCTCTCTCTCTCTCTCTCTCACACACACACACACACACACACAAAGCTTCTGCTTCCTTCTCCAGGGCTGCTCCTCATCTTTTGGGGAGGGAGGGGAGGAGAGAGAGAACAAAGTTGGAATCCCATTGTAGCTTCAAGACCAACAACGTTTTATTCCAGCTATACGCTTTTGTGTGCAAGCACACGCCTTGGGAGGGAGAGGTTCTTCTAACAAGCACAATGTACATTGAGAAAATTATTTTGGCTTATTCGGAAAAGGTTTTTTTTTAAATTGGACTTTTCTTTCCCTTTCCTGTATCCCTGAACCAAGGCCGCCGCTGTTATGCCAATAAAGGTTTGTTGTTTGTTTGTTGCTCAAAGATGGGAGATCGTGCTGTGTGTGCGTGTAAAGTATCCTTCAGTCACAGCCATCCTATGGCAACCCCATGGGGTTCTGAAGGGAAGAGGCAAAGAGAGGTGCTTTGCCATTGCCTGCCTCTGCGTAGCAACCCTGGAGTGCCTTGGTGGTCTCTCATCCAAGTACCAACCGGGACCAACCCTGCTTAGCTTCCAAGATCAGATGAGATCCGGCTAGCCTGGGCAACTGGCCTTGAACTGTCAGGGCACTGCTGAATTTTTTTTTTTTTAAAAAAAAATCTGAATGTTTCCTCATATGGGGAAAGTGAAAGAGCTGTGTGAGGGAAGTCCTCATACCATAAAGGCAGGGGTCATTTGGGGGGGGACGCGGGGGGACGCCATCCCCCCGGGTGAGGTGCGGGAGGGCGGGGCCTGGAGCTCCCTGCTGGTGCCCGCTGGAGGTCGCCGCCGGCTGTGGGGAGGACACACTTCCGGTGATGTCAGGGGGTGTGGCATATGCTAATGAGTTATGCTAATGAGTCCCCCTAGCTCTTTTTCTATGAAATGACCCCTGCATGAAGGTATGCATCTTCTGCCACTGTTGTTTGTGCCTCTGTTTTTAAACCCTTTCCCCTGTGCTGTTTCCATGATCTCAGTTTCTTGAGGCTTTCCTTTGCCCTCAGGTTTGGGGGGTGGGGGACATAAGTGCTTGTATCAAAATAGTTTAAGCCAGCCCAGTTCTATAGACAGTTGGCATGTCTCCTAGAATAATGTTGCAGGGAGAGAGAAAAGGAAGGGGTAGACCTATTGAAGTTCATGTCATGGGAAGTCATAATGGAAGAGTGCTCTATCCCTGGCCTTGCATAAAGGATGACTGCACAGCCGGCAAGAACAGAGTAGACGGGGTTAAGCTGCGACCTATCCAAGATGCAGTTGTAATTCTGGGAGGTAAGTGGTTGCAGGGGTCATTTCCTGCAGGAGCACGCAGGAGCGGAGCTCCGGCAGTAAAGAGCCCAGGGGGCGGGCACATGCAACAAGCCCCACCCTCTGCTCCCAGCAGCCCTCAGTCAGAGCAAGAAGCAGCCAGGTAAGCTGCAGAGCCCCCCCCCCCCGGCCCAAAACAGTCCAATAGCACCCTTAAGACCAAGTTTTATTCAGGTACAAGCTCTCCCTCCTCTGCGAGGACAGATCTGCACGTTTCCCCCCACCCCCAATAGCTAGCAATCCAGAACAGTCCAGTGGAGCCTGAGCGGTGGGTGTTGCCTTCTGACACACTTCCGGTGCTGTCAGGGGGGGTGGCAAATGTTATGATCATGAGTTATGCTAATGAACTCCTGCCCCTCTTTTTCTACGAAATGACCCCTGAGTGGTTGCATCGAAACAGTTTAAGCCAGTCTAGTTCTATAAATAGAAATACTCCAGTTTGCTTCTCTCCCAGGATACTGTTTGGCACAGACTCTCCGTGGCTGTAAGTTCTACATATGTAAGCAAGACCAGCTACTCTTCAGGAAGAACAACCTCACCGTAGCCATGTTGAAAGTCTTCAAACACTGGGATAATGGGCCTGCCCGCAAAAGCATCTGCCTGATTCACCAAAGCCTCCTTTACAGTCCTGTAGCCTGTCAGAACGACCATTTTCTGGACTCCCAGTTGGATGCTGTAGACAGGGCCGTACTGCTTCGATAACTGAAAGGCAATGAAAGGTAAATGAGAGACATAGTTCCGATCATCCATCTAGGGAATGCTAGGCACATTTGGTAAAAAAATTGTTGACCAGATATATATGCGCACTAGGAGTGTGCATTCGGTTTCCCCGAGCCGAAAATTATACCTGAAAAATACACCCAAGAAAAATGCCAGAAATATCTCTTTAGAGGAGGATAGAGTTGCCAACTCTGGGTTAGGAAAATCCTGGAGTGTTTGGAGTAGAGTTTATGTGTGGAAATGTGCTGTTGAGGCTTTTAATTGCATGGAGGTAAACAGGATCCTATTCAGCCTCTGTTAAAGGGACACAACATTCTTCTCCCAGCACTTGCCAACCCTAGGATCTACTCAGTCCTAGAGTGATACACTAAGCACCAGAAGACCATACATTCTATCCCCATTTAATACATACAAATACACCCAGGCATTTGGGGGGGTTTAAATGGTTGTGCAACAGGTAGAACTTCAAAGTAGAAAGGTGAAAATAGGCTAAGTTTTCTTTATACAGGTACTTTATAGCTTTGAAAAACAAAATTACTGTTTTCCTGATCATACTATGGTCTCCAGGGGAGAAGTTATAAAAGTTAAACATATATTAAGTGTTGTACATGTTTTGCATGTTCAAGTAAGTTTCTCTTGAAATCTTTCAGCTTCTCCCCCCCCCCCACCTTTGAAGGGCATAACAATAAACCAACCATTTGAGACCCCGGTCACATGGGGGGGGGAGCACAGCCAAAGCGCGGCTTTTCTAAGCCGCAGCAAAATATACGCGTGGCGGCGGGATCAGACAGATCCCCCTAGCCGCCGCGCAGTTGCTCCCCGGCATGATCAGATGGCGGGGGGGGGGAGCCACGGGACGGAGAGCGAGGCAGCCAGCTGTGCATGTGCGGACATGCGCAGTTTGGCCGGGAGCCTCGAATGCTGCGGAAGACGGGTGCGCCGGCGATCCCACGGCCGCTCTTGCTGTGGCGCTTCAGTTAGGTAGTACTCTTTTCTAGTTTGTTTTTTAAAGTACCCATAAGGTACACTTTTATTATTTTTCATATTATACACCAACAAACAAACATACTACATAACAAACATCCACTTACACTCATAAAACATACAAAGAGATCAGTATATTTTCTTATAACTCTATTACCATATTTAAAGAATTTCTATAAGTTTGCTTAAGTTTCTGTATACTCTTCTCTTTTTACCATAGTTTCTATTTAACTTTAAAAGATTAATAATACCAAAAATTTCATTACTTTAAGCTATGCATTTATATTGTACCAATCATACAGTTTTTTCCACGTCTTTTGAAATGTTGGGTCTGTTGTCCCTCTCATCAACGATGACAATTTATCATTTTCAGCCGTCTCCAACAGTTTATTCACATATTCTTGCTTCTTTGGTTTTCTTGGGTTTTTTTTTTTTTTTTGATGCGTGTTTCCCCCCAGAAAGGACGGATTGGGGACAGGTGCGCTCCGCTTCCCAGATGTTGCGGTGTGATCGCGCCCTGAGTAGATATCTTTGCACACAGGACACCCACAAAAAAACCAACACACCAGGGGAAGACTAAGTTGGATCGCTTCTCCCTAACATCTAGTTTTCCATGGGCAGAAGAGCTTATTTCATTTTATGAATTGATTCTCCACTTTTCTCTCCAATGGGCACCTAGAGGAGCTTACACCAACAGGATCTCCTGCCTGGCTGCTGAGTTGCAGATTCCCTTCCTTTCCTTTCAAACCTCTCTGGCTGCATTGGAGAACGATGTATATGTGTGTTGTCACTTTATCAAGCCACAGGGGGAAGACAGAGCATGTGTATGGAGCTTGGCCTCCCTAGTTGCAGGTCTCTGGTATTTTCTCGGACAGAAAGGGCAAAGACTGGATTGTCCAGTTCAATACATCCAGCACTGCCCTTTCCCAAGGGAAGGAATCATCCTGCAGATGTGGTTTACACGGAATCCAGAGAAGTAGGACTACAACCCTATGCATCTTAACCTAAGATGAACCGTTTGCCCCTGAGATGCAAGTTTTCTATCTGTAGGGAGGTTTTTTGAAAAATTAAAGCAGCATCCAAACATATAAATTTACCCATCTATAGGTCTTGGTGCTAGCACCTGGAAACACTGGCTGTGACTTGAGGGCACTTTCCACCACTACCTTTCTTCTCCCTTAGCTTGTAGGAATTTGTTGGCCTAATAAACTTAACAGCTTTCCCTGCCTTCCAAATCAAGGTATGACTGCTGGGGTTTCAAGGAAGGTCTAATTTGAGTCCCAATAAGGGCAATCTTAAGAACACAGTAAGCTTCACTGAATAGACCTGAGCGAGATTCCGAGTTGACTCAGTGGTGCACGATCCCCCTCGAACATAGCTGCGATTCCAACTTTCTATATTTCCACTATTATTAATTTCTGTATTTTTGCTATCATTTCCCGTCCCCCAACTCAATTTTCAATATCTTCTGTTAGAACAGCAATAAGATATGAAGTCCATTTCAACTGGATTATGGACTCTCCAGGAATAGATCAGATCTAAATTCTGGGGAAAGGGGTTTTGAGGAATGTTTGGTTTAACTTGGTAGAGGTCTATGGATTTATTCCTGGCACTGTAATGGTTCAGTTATACAGAGTGCAGTTACAGCAGTAATTACTTCTGATATATCAATTACATTTTACTAATGCATAAGCAAATTATGCAATGTATGTCTTCACATTAATGCTCACACTTGGGATGGAGAAACTTAAAGTCTCTCTGCCCTACGAGATCAGCACAAGACAGGGATCTAGAACAGAACTAACAAGAAGGTTACCTTCATCATGGTTCTGTAAGGCCTCTTCACATCCATGAGGTGGAGGTTTCCAATGAGCGGTAATGGGCGTGGTCCTGGTGGGAGATTTTTGCCACTGCCCTTCCAGAAATCACTCCTTTTCCAAAGGAATGCAAGTGCTAGGGCAAGTAGGAACAACACAGAAATAGGATCCATCCAATCCATTTCCTGCTAACAAGAAGTTGCTTGTAGAGGTTACAGAGAAATTTGCTATGGAGGGCTGTTTCTATCCACTGAAATGAGCAGCACGATTTTCTTTATATAGTCCTGGCCCAGTATAAGCTCTCACCAATCATCCAACCCATGCCTTTTTAAAGAAATATTCTCCAATGTTCTGTGTGCTCCATCTATAAAAACCCTGTGTTTGAATGGGTGGTGTCTAATTCATCAAATGGAAACTTGACAGAAGAGGTCTAAACTCTCTTGACTCCAGACTGAACATCCAGTGCCTTCTTACCTGGAAGGCTAAGCTAGTTAATGATCTACTGGGTCAAAAGAGTTGTGTTGCCAATGAATAGTTGGGTTAACTACCTAACTTGTTGTTATTAAGACATTTCCGACAGTTGAACATGACTTTCTGAACTGTTTTCCCATTGTATACATGACAAATATTTTGAAATGAATGTAAGACACCTGCTCCATTTCAGCCTGTCTAGATATGAGGGGTGCAAAGGGAGAGAGATGTGCATTTTTTTGTAGTGCGACTTGTAACTTCCGGAGTCGTGTGATGTGCACAAAAGTTTTAAAGAAGTGGCTCATTGTTGGGTCATTTTAATGTTAACATCCTGTATCTTTGTTATTGATATTGCACATCCCTTTTTAAAAAATCTATTAATTTATTTCAAATTATTTCAAATTTGGGGAAACTATTTCTGGCTGTAATCCCCCCCCCCCGGATCTACCTGAGATAAAATTCTGTGTGACTGATAACCCTGTATCCAAGGAATCCTCCTGCCTCTCAAATTGCAGACAAAGAGGAGAAAGTCTTGCCATTTTCACAATAGCACACTTCACGGTACCATTTGATTTCTGATACAGTCTAAGCAGAAAGAAGGAGAAAATTGAGGTACGTTTGCGGTGGATGCAAAATGATTGAAAAGACAGCAGAATACTTAGAGACTGCTGTAACTCAGTCATTCTTGGCCATTTTTTGTGTAAAATATTCTTAGCTTTCACCAGGCACATTCCTTGTACAGTATTCTGAGATTACAAATTGTCATGTTGGAATTTTCAGGCTTTATAATGGCAGAGCATTGAAACTCAACTGTATTGTTTTCCTCTCTGTAGTTTAACCCCTGCTATGTAACACCTGTAAGAGCACCTCTCTGTAATGCTCTGAAATAACCTGTATAATGCTCCCTCCTTGACATCCTTAGCGTTTACTGATGACCTTTGCTGCCACCTTTAGACCTCTTGGTTTAACCTGAAGAAATGGATGAGTTATTTAGCTTGGGTAGAATGACAGGACAGTTATCGCCTGGAGGTGACTGTGAGTCAACAGGGAATCCTTTATTCTAAACAAAATGGCTGCTTTTGCTTTAACAGAAATATAGTTTCCTAAGAAGTGTAAAAACGTAATTGATTCAGTGTAGTTGAAAAGCGTAATGGTGTACACCAGTCTGGTGTAGTGGTTAAGTGCGCGGACTCTAATCTGGGAGAACCGGGTTTGATTCCCCACTCCTCCACTTGCACCTGGCTGGATGACCTTGGGCAAGCCGTAGTTCTGATAAGAGTTGTTCTTGAAAAAGAGCCATTTCTGTCAAGAGCTCTCTCAGCCCCACCTACCTCACAGGGTGTCTGTAGTGGGGAGGGGAAGGGAAAGGAGTTTGTAAGCCGCTCTGAGACACCTTTGGGTAGTGAATGGCGGGGTATAAATCCAATCTCCTCCTCCTCCTCCTCCTCCTCCTCCTCCTCCTCTTCTTCTTCTAAATCTGCTAGTTTTCTGGTTGCAAGGTAGGCGCAGGACCTAGCTAAATAGACCTAGCTACATAGCCACAAAGGCTAACTTTTCCTCTCTTTTTTTTTTTGACACACTCACATTAGAACCACAGAGAAATTCTCCTATAAATAATGAGTGGACAGCTTATTAGAACTTAGAGGTGGGAGAGACTCTGGGAGAAGCCATCCCCCATTAGATCAGGTGCCATTCATGAGTACTTGATTCTGCACTCTCCAACATAGTAGGGGCAAAGCCAGGCACATCAGCGGATGACCACTTCCTCTTTGCCATCACTGAGAAGATCCAGCCTGCTTTTGTTCCCGGCCATTGAAGTTGATTCAGGGGTGCCCAGGGCTATTTTTGGGCATTAACGCACAGGAACGGAGTTCCGGCTGGCTCCCAAGCTGGCCACGCCCAGCAGGAACTCATTAGCATAATAGGCCACACTCAACAGCAGAAACTCATTCGGATTGGCTACAATTAGGGGTGTGTGGCCTAACATGCAAAAAGCCCTGGGTTTTGACAACAAACAAGGTAAAGAGAATAAGAAGCAATAGGTGGGTGTGGCTGGATGACCACACTTCTGGTAACATGGGGGTGTGGCCTAATATGCAAATGATCTGTGCTGTCAGGGTGTGGCCTAATATGCTAATGAGTTCCTGCTGGGCTTTTTCTACAAAAAAAGCCCTGGGGGTGCCCAAGTAAAGTAGTGGCTTTATGTTCATTACTGGGTTGTTCATCATTTGCTAGCATACCATGGTATAAACCGATTTAAATCCTAAATCTAGCCAGTATTGTGAGTGTTGTTTATCTTGATCTCACTTTGATTCTGCAAAGATCCTGGCACACAATAAATTACTTGGTGGAGAGGAACACCAACACGGTGGAGGGCGAGAAGATCTCAGCCATAATTCTTTGGTTTTTTCAAAATTTGCCCTTACCGCTTATGACTAGGAAGGTGAGAGAGTGACTGAGAGGGAGAGGTTCAGGATCCAAGACAAATACTTGAGTCGATTTTAGTATCGTGAGAAAAGCGAATGTTAAGGAATCAGTTCCATGGTTGTTTCCATTGGTTTCGGTGCAAAGCTGATTTCTGGATCAAGTCATCCGCACAGCTCCATTCTGCTTGTTTTCCGGACACACTAATCTGGTACAGAATGTTGAGAACGGGCTCCTAGAAGATTCCCACATTCCCAGCACAGTGAACCTGCTGGTGGTTGGTACTGCCTCTTATGAATAGCTGTTTCTTATGTATAGGACATATGCATGTAAATTCTCCTACACACACACACACACACACACACAGAGTTACTATATATTTAGATTGCTACTTATGAGAAAAATAAAAGGTCCCAGATACTGTGAGCCTAAAACAAGTAATAGCTTTTTACACCCACACCCACACACCCATACCATGATTATTCTTCTATACATTGCGGGCTCTCACAGGGTTGCCCGTCTTTCTCTGGCAACAGGCAGGTTGGGGGGCAGATCCTGCTTTGAAATCTGTGTCACGCAACATGACAACATCACTTCCGGGTGAAGGCCAAGATGTATTGAGTTTGGTGTCCTTTTGAAGTGGTTCACTGAGAAGGGTGCAGGGAGCTCTACACTGTGATGGTTCTCTTCTCATTTGAACAACAGGTTTCGCAAGGAGATATGGGTGGACTACTGTTTGGCCCCTTGAGTCTGGAATATGCGGGACCTAGTGGGATAGCTATTCTTTTCCCCATGCAGTTCAAAATTCACATAAAGGTTCTGGAAGAGGTTGTCTGGCAATTTAGATTGGGCCAGAGCCCATTTGGGACGGGAGCGGGACGGAACAGGGGCGGAGCAAACGGACGCGATCCCACCTCAACATCTGGGGAGCGTGCCGTCTCCGTCCCTGATCCGGCCCAAATGGCGATACCCCGCTGCAAAAACGAACCACCTATCTAGGTGGTTGCAGCCGTCTGGAGCGCCCCAAGCCGGCCGTGGGATCGGCGGCGCGTCCTTGCGCCGCCGCATCCCAACCCCCGGGCGTACTGCGCATGCTCGGGCATGCGCAGTTCGGCAGCCTCCCCCTCCCATCGGGCTCGTCCTCCCCGGCATCTGCTCTTGCCGGGGAGAAGAGGCGCTGCGGCCAGGGGATCCGTGGGATCCCGCCGCAGTGTCTCAACGTTGGAGCGGCTCTATTAGCCGCACTTTTGCTTCGTGGTTTCCCTGCCGTATGGCAGGGGCCTCAAACAAGCTATCATTAAACCAATTATCATATATTGTTATAGGTTTTCAGGTGAGTTAAAATATGGCAATTATTTCCTTATATCTTTGTGGTATAGTGGAGACTGGAATAATAGGTTTTGAGAGTGCTGCTTCTATGAAATCTACCCATTTGGAATAAAACAAAGATTGTTTTTTAAAGCTATTCGCAGTTGGCATCGATGTCGTTATTTTTTCTAAAGTATAGTGTTCCCACACTTTCCCCAGCTTTCTCCTGTTCAGTGGAAGTCCTGTTGTCTGAAGATGGTAAGGAGCTGGGAATATAGTAGCCACATAAACCTATGGCAACCAATTTGCTAGAATAATATAAAAGTTATGGAAGCAAAGGCAACTGTCAAATTATGTTTTATTATGACTAAAGCTGGCAACTTTAATATGCACAGCATTTTATGCACAGTATTTCATCATTTTAATGACAGGTACATATCACTATTAACAAGGGCCATTCATCTGCCTCTGATAATAAGAGACAGATGTGCCATCAAAGCTGGTGGCTAAGCCATTGTGTGATTGCAAGCCAAACGAATCAATGAATGTTCAGAATGTTGGTATCTTACCATTCTACTTAGCCAGTATGGAGCTCTCTGGGAGGAAATCCTTCTGCCTGCAGAAACACCCCACTGGATCAAAGCCAGTACCTTTCATTTTCCGCATCTCTTTCTCAACCACAAAAATGGTTTCACCAAGAAATCAGTTGCGTTTGCTTACTCATTCAGTGAATCGTGGTCTTTGTTTTAGATATCCTTCTCTGACTTGAGGCAGTGTAATTGCTCAGACAAATTCCAGAATTATTTATTTATTTATCCCATCTGTATCCTGCCCTCCCTGCAATGGAGGCTCAGGGTGGCTCGCAATCAGTACATAAATACAATTAAAACAACATAAAATCAACCAAAACAATTCCATTATAGTTAATACAATTTCGTAAAGTGCTGAAGATGTTAGTTAGTTAATCAGGATGGCGTACTTTCAGAGTTTACTTCCAAATCTTAGATATCGTTTTGCTCAAGATCTTCCTGTAGCTCAAGCTAGATGTCAACAACGAAGGCTAGGTGTCAAAAACCGAGGGCCAGGGCTCTATAGTGGTGGTGGCTCCCTAGCCGAAAGCCTGGTGGAAGAGCTCTGTCTTGCAGGCCCTGCGGAACTGTAAGAGATCTTGCAGGGCCCTGATCTCCACCAGGATGGGGCCACCACTGAGAAAGCCCTGGCCCTAGTAGTAGCAAGCATGACATCCTTGGGGCCTGGGAAGGTCAGTCAATTTTGAGATCTCGACCGTACTGCCCTCTGGGGTATATATGGGAAAAGGCAGTCCTGCAGTTATGTCAGACCCTGGCCATATACGGCTTTAAAGGTGAGGACCAGCACCTTGAAGCGGATTTGGTATGCTATTGGCAGCCAGTGAAGTGTCCTCAGCAAAGGCTGGATGTGCTCCCACCTGGGGAGACCCATCAGAAGCCTGGCTGTGGTATTAGCAGAATGGGTCAGAAAACCAAGTGGCCTTTCATGTTTGCGAAGCAGGTTTCATGTGCAAAATCCAACGCTAACGATATTTATTTTGTCTACATAGCTGGTACCACTGGAAGGATCTCACTTGGAAGGATATGATATGTGTAGCTCACTTTGACTGTTTTGGGGGATTGAAAGACACCTGTAGTGTGTCGGTACAAGAAATCAGAGACAGAAACACTGTTGTTTTCTGTATACAGCAAACAATTCAAGACGTGAATTCCACACTTTGAACGAAGTTGTTGCTGCTGCTAAATTAGACTTGTTCGGCCACCCTTCCCAGAGAGCAGTGGTCAAGACTGCTTATATCAATAAAAATACAATAATACTAGGTTTAAAATGGCATGAAAATTCAACAAGCGCAGTAAAACAGGACAATCCAAGATGGAGATAAATTTCCAATACCTGCTTGCCCCCTAAGTTAAGTGAAATGCAGAGCAGTGGCGGGGGGTAGGATGTGAGAGTGCTATGCCATTGCTGTCCTCATCCAAATGCCTGGTGGGACATCTCTGCCTTGCAAGCTGTATGGAATGGTAACAGATCCTGTAGAGCGTGGATATCCTCAGGCAGATAGCCAGTTTGGTGTAGTGGTTAAGTGTGCGGACTCTAATCTGGGAGAACCGGGTTTGAGTCCCCACTCCTCCACTTACACCTGCTGATGTGACCTTGGGTCAGTCACAAGCTCTGGCACAGCTGTCCTTGAAAAAGAGCAGTTTGTGTCAGAGCTCTCTCAGCCCCACCTACCTCACAGGGTGTCTGTTGTGGGGAGGGGAAGGGAAAGGAGTTTGTAAGCCGCTCTGAGACTCCAAGTGAAGGGCGGGGTATAAATCCAATCTCTTCTTTTTCTTCTTCTTCTTTCGGGCTGGAAACCACCAGGAGGTTCTTATTTCCAGATCGTAATGTCTCTGATTCAGCTTGTAGGGGTTCCACAGATAAGTATATTAAACACAAATGTTTGTGACAAAGCATAGTCCGGTTCTGCTGAATCTAAAATGTCCTTATTAAGGAAAAAGGTGCCGAAGAGGAGAGTGGTATACACAGGGGAGCTAAGTATGGTTGGATGTTAAGAACGTGGCAAAGCACAGAATTTGAAGGGTATTGGAGACAGACTTAACCCAACTGCAGGGGTGAGGTCCAGATCTTCTTTAGACATACCAGGGGCTGGCTGGAAAGTGAATCTCTGCAGGAGACTCGCAAAGAAGAGGAAGAGCTCCATTCTGGCCAGGTTCTCACCAGCACACACTCGCCGACCTGTGACAATATAGACAGGAAAGGGAAACCCTTTTTATTAAACTTGGTTATAAAGCTTTATGCCATTACCCCAATGGAATGATGGCCAAACTAACTTACCATAAAGAGAAAAAAATTAAATATGAAGGCAGACTAAAGCATCAGAATGATATAGGTAAAGGTAAAGGTTCCCTTGCTCGAAAGCCAGCCGAATCCGACTTTAGGGTTGCGGTGCTCATCTCCGTTTCAAAGCCGAAGAGCCAGCGCTGTCCGAAGACGTTTCTGTGGTCATGTGGCTGGCATGACTAAACACCAAGGCGCACGGAATGCTGTTACCTTCCCACTGAAGTGGTACCTATTTATCTACTTGCAATTTCTTGCTTTCAAACTGCTAGGTTGGCACAGGAGCTGGAACCAGAGACGGGAGCTCACTCCGTCATGCGGCACACTCGGGTCTCGAACTGCTGAACTACTGACCTTCCACAGCCTGCAGTTCAGCGCCTTAACCACTTGAGCCACCACAGCTCCGCCAGAATGATATAGTAATGAGGAATAACACTAATCTTGAATGACAAGGGGAGAAATTGCCAGCTGGGATGGTGTTCTTTCAGTTAATGGACTTGGGTACATGATCTGTTACTTAAACCCACAGTGATCCATCTAAAAGGACTTACCTGCAGAGAAAGGCAGGAAGGCATCTCTCTTGACAAACTTCCCTTCAGAATCGAGGAAGTGCTCAGGATAGAATTTAAAGGGTTTCTCCCACTCAGATTCATCGTACAGCACAGAGTACATTAACGGAATGATTTGCATTCCCTAAAAAAAGGCAAAGTGGTGAGTTATTGAAGAAAATAGCCCATCAAGTACATTAGCTAGCCTTCAAAGAAAATACCATCTTACAAAGAGAGTTACACAAAAATTCAAATGCAATGAAAGCAAAATAAAAAAATGACTTGGATGGACAGTGTTTTCAGAATTTGATTTTTTTTTGGCACAATCCAGGCAAAATCAGGCACTTTCTTATTGTTTCCATTAGAGAAACTTATGGGACATAGAAGGACTTCATTAACTCACTCTCTTATTCCATGAACTTAAATGTTCATTGCAAAAAAATTCACAAATGTGCCATATTCAACTGAACAATGAATATAAAGCAAAGAACAATCACCTTTGGGATGAAGTAGTCTCCAAGTGTGACGTCTGCAGTGGTGGCATGTGGCACGCCGGTCGGGTCAAGAATCCCAAACCTCTGAACCTCGTGAACCACCGCATCTGTATATGGCAGTTTTGCTCGGTGCTCTGTCCTTGGCTGAGCAGACCCGATGACTGTTTCTATTTCTTCTTGCACTTTCTACGAACATACACAACCTTTCCCCCCAATGGATTCAATTTCTGTTTCAGATTTTGAATTATTCCCTAAATATACTGGTCCATCTTAATTAGTATAAATGGATCTTGCATTCTTCTTTTGAAAAAGTGTCCTCAGTTAGAGATCTGGTGAGGAGGGGGCCTCTGAAGCTTGTAAAAAATCAACAAAATTATGTGTTGCTTCTGACTCAGTAAGCAAAAGGGAGAGCTTAATCTTTATTTCAACTACAGTCCTCTCCTTTTATTTCAATGAAAGTGTTATCCTTATCTTCACTTAGAAAGAAGTTATCGAGTATTGATTCTACTTTGAATAATGTCAAGGAATCTTTACATAATTTATGTGCCAGGACTGAGAGTCTTAATTTATTTCTCCCGGGGAAACTAAAGCATAATTTTTTAGTGACCCCTAATATGTCACAATTGGGAGTTTATTGTAAGGGAAAATATAATCTCAGTCTTGAACCTGAGAACTGTGACTCACAAAGAGAAGCAGGTGTTGAAATAAATAATGATGGCAACTGGACAAAATTAACATCAAACAGAGTAAATTCCAAAAGCCTGAAGAACTGCGTATTGTGAGTATTCAATTGCTTGATAGATATCTGAAAATTCAATGATGCAGTTGACTTGGAATCTCTCCTTATATATAATTGAGTAGTGGTCCCACAACGTTCTTTGCACTCCAAAATCGGTAGGCTCCGTGATGTGTCAATCACGAGGTGTTTCTATCCACTAGCTGTGTTGCCTGAGTTC
>NW_015169956.1:42733-43848 GCF_001447785.1 Gekko japonicus | reverse complement strand
TCTTCTTCTTCTCGTGACTCTTTCTTACATGCCCAGGGTAATGCAGATCAACACTCTGGGGTCAGGAAGGAATTTCACCCTCCAGGCCAGGTTGGCCCAGGGATCTTGGAGACTTTTTGCCTTCCTCTGGCCATGGAGTAGGGGTCACTGGGGAAGTAGGGGGGGGGAAGCTATGAATAACCTTCATTGCACAGGGGTTGGACTAGATGACCCTCGAGGTCCCTTCAAGCTCTATGTTTCTGTTCCGCTCTGTTTTTAATTTTACATGTGCGTAATACAGTAACACGTACTCATGGAACTGCCTATTCTCAATCAGACCATCTGTCTATTAAGGTGAGCATTGTCTACCCAGACTGGCAGACTGGATCTCCAGCGTCTCAGTAGGAGGCCTTTCACACTACCTACTGCTTTAGGGTTGCCCGTCTCCAGGTGGGACCCGGGGATCCCCTGGAATTACAGCTCATCTCCAGACTACAGAGATCAGTTTCCCCCTGGAGAAAACGGCTGCTTTGGAGGGCGGACTCTGTGGCATTGTATCCTACTGAGATCCCTGACGTCCCCAGGCTCCCCCCCCAAATCTCCAGGAGTTTCCTAACCTGTATCTGGCCACCCTTCCCCCTTCCCCTGCCAGTGGCCAGGGGAGACCTTGCAAACCTATGCCTGGTTCTTTTAGCTGGAGATGTCAGGGACTGAATTTGGGACTTTTGCCGGGCAGACGCTCTGCCGCTGAGCACACATTTCAATAATCTAAATGTTAATGAGTCAGGCAGATTATAAACAAACGCATATCATAGATCTCGGCGAGTCAGACATTTTATGAATAAATACATAACATAACTTAGATCCAGTGAGATAAGAGGCCTCGCAATCTATGCACAGAACATCACACGCCCTGTATATTCAGGATATGATTGAATCCAAACCAAATCCAGTTATTTCCATTTTTACTGATCCCTGCGGTTTAATTGGATTCGAAGAAATGGGGTTCTAGATCAAACCAAGGCCGAACTCTCCCCAGAAGCTAAAATGAGTCAACTGAGGCTATCATACTGTGGTCACATTATGAGAAGGCAACATTTGCTGGAAAATACAATAATCTTAGGACAAGTAGAAGA
>NW_015169956.1:40838-42170 GCF_001447785.1 Gekko japonicus | reverse complement strand
TCCAGTGAGTGCTCCCTTCTCATTAGGTGGCCAAAGTATTTGAGCTTCAGTTTCATTATCTGGCCTTCCAGGGAACAGTCAGGGTTGATTTCTTTTAGGATTGACTGATTTGATCTTCTTGCAGTCCAAGGGACTCTCAAGAGTCTTCTCCAGCACCATAGTTCAGAAGAATCTATTCTTCGGCGCTCGGCCTTTCTTATAGTCCAACTCTCGCAGCCATACATGACTACTGGGAATACCATTGCTTTGACCATGCGGACTTTTGTTCCCTTATCTAATTCCCTCTTGAAGCTGTCCGTGCTTGTATACGCCACCATCTCCTCTGGCAGTGAATCCCATGTGTTCATCACTCTTGGGGTGAAGAAGGACTTCCTTTTTATCTGTTCTAACCCATCTTCCTGTTGTGCCCCAACCTCACCATGCAACGGCACCTCCAGGCTAGACTACTGTAACTCACTTTATCCTAGCCTGCCCTTGAAACTGACCCAGAAGCGGCAACTGGTCCAGAATCCGGCGGCGCGAGTCCTGACGGGAACGTCACGGAGGGCACATATGCACTGGTGTTGTGCTAGCGACACTGGCTCCCAGTGGAATACCGAGGCAAGGTCAAGGATTTGGTACTGACCTATGAGGCCTTGAGTGGTCAGAGATCGACATATCTATTGGACTGTTTCCTCTGTTATATCCCCAGGAGAGCATTACACTCCTCAGATAACTTACTGGTGGTGCCCAGCCCTAAAGACATCCAACTGTCCTCGACCAGGCCCAGGGCCTTTTCGGTTCTGGCCCCAACCTGACGTAACTCTCTACCAAACAACATCAGGGCCCTGTGGGGTCTTATGCAATTCCGCCAGGACCTGTATGGCGGAGATGTTCCGCCAGGCTTTTGGATGAGGGCAGTGACAGTTTGTGGCCGCGGTGGCTCAGAGGTGAAGAGGCTGAGTTGCAGACCGGAAGGTCGGTAGCTTGACAGTTCGAGACCCGACTGCTGTCTGACGGAGTGAGCTCCCGTCTCTGGCCCCGGCTCCTGCCAACCTAGCAGTTCGAAAGCCAGAAATTGCAAGTAGATAAATAGGTACTGCTTTGGTGGAAGGGAACAGCATTCCGTGCACCTTGGTGTTTAGTCATGCTGGCCACATGACCACGGAGATGTCTTCAGACAGCGCTGGCTCTTCGGCTCGGAAATGGAGACGAGCACCCCCCCCTAGAGTCAGATTCGACTGGCTTTTGAGCAAGGGAAACCTAGTGACGGTTTACGTCCTGTCTGGCACCCTTTTTCGCTCCTTCTGCTGTTTATATTTGTATGCCCTCTCCCCCCCCCCCCCCCCCCGC
>NW_015169956.1:39197-40610 GCF_001447785.1 Gekko japonicus | reverse complement strand
CGTCCGCTGGCACCCTTTTTCGCTCTTTCTGCGGTTTATATTTTTATGCCCTCCCCCCCCCCCCCGCCTGCAGAGTAGCCGGCAGTCTGAAATTGGATTAATCAGTATTCGCCAACTGACCTTTTTTCTGAAATGTGTTATTAATATTTTCTAATTGTTTTTTTTTACCTTGCTATGTCTTTATGGATAGTGTACATCGCCCAGAGCCCTGTGATAGCAGGGATCAGGCAATTAATAAATTCAGTGTATAAGTAAATACAATAAATTTGCAAGACCTGAGCAAAGCTGTGAAAGATAGGACGTCCTGCGGTTCATTCATTCATAGCATTGCCATGGGTCTGAAGTGACGTTTAACATGCGCAGTTAAATGCCAGTACATAATGAATCAGACTTGGGGAAAATATATTGTCCTGTAATTGTCTGTCCCCTTCCCAAAACTTTCTATTTGCAGAAATTCCCCCCCCCCCAGCAATGCTCCCTCTAAGCTGTGGAGTCTTGTGAGCAAAAATTCTACTTCGTGAGCTCTTGGGCATTAAAGTTGTGAGCGAGCGATTGGGCTGCTGCTTGAATTAGTTTGCTCTGGAGCCCTCCTTCCTGAGCTAAGGCAAAAATGTGTGAGCTGGAGGCTAAACAACTGTGAGCTAGCTCACACTAACTCAGCTTAGGAGGGACACTGCCCATAAGCATTGTGTACCGTATTTTTCTTAACCGTTTATCAACAGCATGGCATATGCTAATGAGTTATGCTAATGAGTTCCCCTAGCTCTTTTTCTATGAAACGACCCCTGACGCCAGCTTGTTTTTTTAATGACCCCCCTACCGCAACGCTTCCTGGGCTGAAAGTACCATGGTTTGTCTGCCTAACCGCTTGCTATAACAGATGAGATTTCTGATTGGAGGCATAGCCTGAGCTCCGCTCGTACTTCATGTTTGTCCTGATTTCTTTTTCTCTCTTCCTTTCCTCTCTAGCCTTCTGCAGTTGAGAGCCATGAGCAGTTCTCAGCATCCAGCGCCCCTGGGGATTAGACCTCCTTCCGTGGAAGCTCAGGACTTCTAAGGGACCTTGCTGTGTGAAAGAGGACTTGGGCGAAACCCCGGAGGATACAGGGAGGGGACAAGAGGGCAGGCAATTCCTTGAGACTCCGCTCAACGTCTTGGGGATTCTACTAAGGTAAGACCTATTTTTCCTCATTTGGAGTCATGTCAGAATGTTTCTGAAGCAGTTCATGACTTGGGTTATGTGCGCGCGCATGCATGTGCTATCGTTCCTTTGGGAGTTCAGGAAAATTGCAGAATGGACACAGGATTCAACTCCCCTTTTTCTTCCTCCCTTCCTCCCTCCCTCCACCAATTTCCTTCCTTCCTCCCTTCCTCCCTCCCTCCCTTCCTTCCTTCCTTCCTTCCTTCCTTCCT
>NW_015169956.1:27812-38369 GCF_001447785.1 Gekko japonicus | reverse complement strand
CCCCTTCCTCCCTTCCTTCCCTCCCTCCCCCCCTTCCTTCCTTCCTTCCTTCCTTCCTTCCTTCCTTCCTTATCTCCCTTCCCTTCCTTCCCTCCCTCCTTCCTTCAGTTCCTTCCTTTTTCTTCCTTCCCCCCTTCCTCCCTCCCCCCCTTCCTTCCTTCCTTCCTTCCTTCCTTCCTTCCTTCCTTCCTTCCTTCCTTCCTTCCTTCCTTCCTTCTCCTCAGGACTGCAGGTATTCTTGGAAAAGGTATGGATTTGTTCCTACTGAGAAATCTGAAGTGTGGCTTTTCCTTTTGTGGCTGTGATTAGCAAAAATTCAAACCAATTATGCAAAGATGCCTGGTTTCCAGAATGGCATGGGTCTCAAATCTCAGCTCATTTGGCCACAGGTTTTGGATTGCCGGGGTGTAATCTTCACCACGCACAGTCCCCGCCGTGGCCCATCCTGCGTACGTACCTTTGTGGTGCTGAATGGGTCTTTGAATCCCGGTAGCTATGGAGGGTGACCAGTCGAGCTTTGTTTTCTGATCGGAAGCGGGCGATGAATTGAGAAGGCCATCGACGGGCCCTGAACAAGCCATGTGTTAATAAACATACATGGCAGCAATGCTCCCTCTACGCTGTGGAGTCTTGTGAGCAAAAATTCTACTTTGCGAGCTACGGGCATTGAAGTTGCGAGCAGGTGATTTGGCTGCTGCATAAATTAGCTTGCTCTGGAGCCCTCCTTCCTGAGCTAAGGCAAAAATGTGTGCGCCGGAGGCTAAAAAACTGTGAGCCGGCTCACACTAACTCAGCTTAGAGGGAACACTGTACGGCAGAGCACACTTTGATGTCTCAGCCTTTCAGGAACAGAGGACATGGCTTCTAAAAACCCAGGTGGGAAGGAATGGTGCTCGACAACCGACCTCTTGGACTTTGAGAGTCCTATTGTTGTAATCACCAGGGAAGGTCACTGGTCCATGGTCAATGGTTCTGCTAATCTTCTAAGGCAGGAGTCTCAAACATGTGGCCCACCAAGTCTTTTGAAAAAGGGGGCAGGTACGAATAGGGCTTTTGCCCTGCAAGGTTTCTGATTGGCCACTGGAGATTGGATTGGATGTACAGATTATTCCCCCCCAACTTTGCTTTTGGAACAGCAGCCAGCACAACATGAGTGTCTTCGGTGTGTAAGCCGCAGCGGCCATACTGTGGCCGGCTCCAACCTCCTGCGGCAGCCATTTTGTGGCAGCCATGTTGTGGCTCTGGCCAACACCCTGTGTTAGAATTCCAGGCTCAAAAAGGTTGGGGACCTCTGTCCTAAAGACTGTACGTGCAAGACCAGCAAAATAATTTATGAGCAAAGGAGTTCTTCCGTAACCTGCACTCAGGGGTCATTTCGTAGAAAAAGAGGTGCAGGAGCTCATTAGCATAACTCATTAGCATAACTTATTTGCATGTGCCCCTGACATCACCAGAAGTGTGTTAGAAGGCAACACCCACCGCTCAGGCTGCACTGGACTGTTTTGGATTGCTAGCTATGGGGGGGGGGGGAACGTGAAGATCTGTCCTTGCTGAGGAGGGAGAGCTGGTACCTGAATAAAACTTGGTCTTAAAGGTGCCACTGGACTGTTTGGGATCGGGGGGGGGGCAGGGGCGGGCTCTGCAACTTACCTGGCTGCTTCTTGCTCTGACTGAGGGCTGCTGGGAGCAGGGGGTGGGGCTTGTTGCATGTGCCCGCCCCCTGGGCTCTTTACTGCCAGAGCTCCGCTCCTGTGCGCTCTTGCAGGAAATGACCCCTGCCTGCACCACTTCATTGGAACGGTAGATCAGGGAAGTCAGTTTTGTTTCCGAACTTACCCCTTTGTACTGCAGATGGACATAAGACGTCTGCTGTTTTGAGGATGGCAGCAAAAAGAACAGCAACAGATGTGCTCATCTGTTTGGGAAATGTGTTCCCGAATAGGTACAGAGGAGGGCAACCAAGATGATTCGGGGATTGGAGCACCTTTCCTATGAGGAGATGCGGAAGAGTCAAGGACTTTTCAGTTTAGAAAAGAAATGACTAAGGGGGGGCATGGCAGAGGTTTATAAAATTATGCATAGGGTGGGAAAGAGTGGACAAAGAGACATTTTTCTCCCTCTCCCAAAATACTAAAACTTGAGGGCATCCGATGAAGCTGATGGGCAGTAGGTTCAGGGCGGACAAAAGGAAATACTACTTTACATAGAATGATTAGAATGTGGAATTTGCTGCCAGAGGATGTAGTGATTGGCCACAGGAATAAACAGCTTTAACAAGGGGATTAGAGAGATCCATGGAGGATAAATCTCTCAATGGCTACTAGCCCTGGTGACTGAAGTGAATCTTCACCTTCAGAGGCACTAATCCTCTGAATCCCAGAACCAGGAGGCAACATCAGGGGAAGGCCTCGGCCTCTATACCCCATTGTTGACCCTCCAGAGGAACTGGCTGGTGACTGTGTGAGACAGGATGGTGGACTAGATGGACTATTGGTCTGATCCAGCAGGGCTCTTCTCTTCTGTTCTTATTCTTGGCTTCCTGATTGGCTAGAATCTGGCCAGGAAGCTCTTCTATCACTCTTGGTCTGCTCGGGATTGTGATCGTCCAGGAGCCAAATCTGGCTAACTATCATTGCAATGTCACTGGGGTCACAGTATGATCCCTGATTGGTTGGGATTGTATGTGGAGAAGGAGAGAGAAGTCCTCACCAGAGGGTGAAGAAAGGCACTGCAGAGGTAGCATGGGAGTATAATCCTGACAAAATGGAGATGCTACTGCTGAGGGGAAGATCTGACCTGGTAAATGGGTTATCCCCTGTTCTGAGTGGGGTTGAAATCTCCAGGTTCATAGCTCAAGGGTGTTGGACCGGGGCTTCCTGTTGGATAAACAGATGGCAGCGGTGGTCAGGGGTCCCGTTCATCAGCTTTATCTGGTGAGTCAACTGCAGTGCTTCCTGGGCAGAAAAGATCTTGTCGCTGTGGTGCATGCCTCGATAACTTCGAGGTTAGATTACTGCAATGTGCTCTACATGGGGCATCCCTTGAAGACTGCCTGGGAGCTACAGTTGGTGCAGGATGCTGCGGCCAGAGTTTGACTGCCCCTAAGACCCTTCATGGCTCTGTAATGCGTCAGCATGCTCCCATGTTGTTAGCCCCATGCTGACCGTGCTTCAGACACCTTTGGGGCAACCGAACGAATGTCTGCCCGGTGTGCCGATCACTAGAGTGGACCGTAGGCTTTTCCAGCGGCTGGAATAGGCATTGGAAGCCAAGCAGAAGGGCTTCACGGTATCTTCTGCACCAGCATCCAGACTGATAGGCTGTTTTGGAGAGGTGCCATATCATGAAGTGAGTGCGAAATGGAAACCATAGACAGGGCACATTAGCAACACATTCTGGGAAAGGGCTGTAATAGAGGTGATGTCAGATGCTTGCAGTTGGACTAGTGAGTTTGCTTAACGGCTTCGAAGAGGGCCCAACCAACGATAAACAGCGTTGCTCTGATATTTCCGTCATGCTCAATTGGCCGTTAACTACCGGCAGTATTGCGCAATGAAGGGGGAGGAAGGAAGCCGGCCAACCCCATAGAACTGATGTTCAAACCAAAAAACGCTGACGATCTCTGTGTATGCAGATCCCCCCCCGCCCAGTTTTCTGCAGAAGGTGGGCTGTCCCACAATTAATTTGAACCCTGTAAGGTATGGTGTTGCTGCCAACCTAGCAGTTCGAAAGCAAAAAATTGCAAGTAGATAAATAGGTACCGCTTTGGTGGGAAGGGAACAGCATTCCGCGTGCCTCGGTGTTTAGTCATGCCGGCCACATGACCACGGAAGTGCCTTCAGACAGCGCTGGCTCTTCGGCTTGGAAATGGAGATGAGCACCGCAACCCTAGAGTCGGATTCGACTGGCTTTCGAGCAAGGGAACCTTTACCTTTAAGGTATGGTGCACCCCGACCTGGATGGCCCAGACGAGCCTGATCTCATCAGGTTGCAGAAGCTAAGCAGGGTCGGCCCTGGTTGGTATCGGGATGGGAGACTTCCAGGGTTGCTGTGCAGAGGAAGTGTTCATGGATGCATTCATATGGCCTAGGCAGGAGAGGTTAACATTGCTGAACCCGTGCAAGGGGGCAGCAAACCTTTCGTCGGCTTTGAACGACGTCCCCCCCCCACGTCCCTGTTCTTGGGGCGTCCGCCCAATCAGTCCATCTCCCCTCGTTAGGCTCTTAACGAGGCCGGGCGGGCTCGGATTGTTGTGGCTGGTTCGGCTCTGTTGATGTGTCTCTGATCTAATTTTCGATAATTTGTCTTAATAATGCCCTAGAGAGTTCCCAGAATAAATCAGGCATTCTTTCTCTCCCCCAGAGCGCGGAGGCCTGGAGGGGATGCGAGGAGGTTTCTTGCATCCCCGGGAAGAGGGGCTTGCCGCGCTTCTGGGAGACGCAGATCATTAACGGGGTATTGTTCGGAAGTGACAGCGCTTTCTCGCTGCGGTGCACACCCGGTTATTAGCACTGGTGCTCATTGACTTTTCTCTCCCCACCCCTTCCCTGCACAACTTCCCTAACCATCTTAGGATATTTCCCCCCCCACAAGTAATGCTAAAGATGCATGTGTATTTTCCTTCTTTTCCCTTCCCTTCTTGTGATTATGGTTAGTTGAGTATGGGCCATGTCTCAGCGGTAGAGTTTAAGGTTTCAGATTCAGTCCTCAGCATCTCCCATTAAAAGGACCAGGCAGCAGGTGATGGGAAAGACCTTGGTCTGGGACCCTGCCTCAGTGGTAGAGCCTCTGCTTGGCATGCGGAAGGTCCCAGATTCAATCCCCGGCATCTCCAGTTAAAAGGACCAGGCAGCAGGTGATGTGAAAGACCTTGATCTGAGACCTTGGCTCAGTGGAAGAGACTCTGCTTGGCATGCAGAAGGTCCAAGGTTCAATCCCGACATCCGTAGTTAAAAGGACCAGGCAGGAGGTGATGTGGAAGTCCTTGATCCTGGACCCTGGCTCAGTGGTAGAGCCTCTGCTTGGCATGCGGAAGGTCCCAGGTTCAATCCCCGGCATCTCCAGTTAAAGGGACCAGGCAGCAGGTGATGGGAAAGACCTTGGTCTGGTACTCTGACTCAGTGGCAGAGCCTCTGCTTGGCATGCAGAAGGTCCCAGGTTCAATCCCCAGGATCTTCATTTAAAGGGACCAGAAAGCAGGTGATGGGAAAGACCACTACTTGAGACCCTGGAGAGCTGCTGTCATTCTTTTAAATACTAACCTTGATGGACCAAAGGTCTGGTTCAGTATAAGGCAGCGGCTGCTTTTACATAAAATTTCAGTTTTAGGGAGAACCAGTTAGGGATCTCCTGGGTTGTTGGACCTACTCATTCATGCTTTATTGGTGTTTCTTGTAGAAGGGTTGTGGCTCAGAGGCAGAACATCTGTTTGACCTTCAGAGGTCCCAGGTTCAATCCCCAGTATCTCTAGGTAAAAGAACCAGGCAGCGAGAGATTGGAATGACCTCAGCCTGAGACCCTGGCTCAATGGCAGAACATCTACATGGCATGCAGAAGGTCCCAGGTTCAATCCCCAGCATCTCCAGCTAAAAGGACCAGGCAGCAAGAGATTGGAAAGACCTCAGCCTGAGACCCTGGCTCAATGGCAGGACATCTACTTGGCACACAGAAGGTCCCAGACTCAGTCCCTGGCATCTGTAGGAGATCAGCTGAGACCCCAGAGAGCCACTGCCAGCCAGAATTGACGGTCCTGACCTTAACAGACTGTGGTCTAATGGACAGAGGGGTGGCTGTTGAGGGCTGAGGCATTTTACTATTGAGGTGATAGTAGATAATTGGCTTCCCACCATCGAGTAGTGGGCACACATCCCTCCCCTTTACCAAGCATTTATAGTAACATGGTAGGAGCACTCCTTATGGGAATCCTGTACTTAATGGAGCAATCGGTGAAGATAAGAAGAGGACAAAGGGCGGGGGAGGAAGTTAACCCAAAAGAACGAATTAAGAACCTCGGTTAAATGAATCCAAACTGAAGGGCTCAGTACATAAATAACTGAAATATAGGTAGGGTTGCCAGGTCTGGGTTGGACAATACCTGGAGACTTTGGGGGTGGAGCCAGGAGAGGACGGGGTTTGGGGAGGGGAGGGGCCTCGGCAGGGTACAACGCCATAGAGTCCACCCTTCAAAGCAGCCATTTTCTCCAGGGGAGCTGATCTCTGTCAGCTGGAGATCAGTTGGAAAAAGCAGGGGATCTCCAGGCCCCAACTGGAGGCTGGCAACCCTACATATAGGCCATAAATGTATTAAAAATAAAAAACACCACATTTTCCAAAATGATTTAGAAACAATTTTTGTTGTTGTTCAGTCGCTCCGTTGAGTTCGACTCTTTACGACCCCATGGACAAGATCACGTTAGGCCCTCCCGTCTTCCGCCGTCCTCCGAAGCCCGCTCAATTTCATGTTCGTTGCACCCATGACATTGTCCAAACATCTCATCTTTTGCCGTCCCTGTCTTCTTTGACCTTCAGTCTTTCCCAGCATCAGGGACTTCTCCAGGGAGTGCTCCCTTCTCATTTGGTGGCCAAAGTATTTGAGCTTCAGTTTCAGTATCTGGCCTTCCAGGGAACAGTCAGGGTTGATTTCTTTTAGGATTGACTGATTTGATCTTCTTGCAGTCCAAGGGACTCGCAAGAGTCTTCTCCAGCACCCTAATTCGAAAGCATCTATTCTTCGGTGCTCGGCCTTCCTTAGGGTCCAACTCTCACAGCCATACATTACTACTGGGAATACCATCGCTTTGACCATGCGGACTTTTGTTGGCAGGGTGATGTCTCTACTTTTTATCATGCTGTTGAGGTTCACCATCACTTTCCTCCCAAGGAGCAGGCATCTTTTAATTTCATGGCTGCTGTCACACAAATATAGCCTCGGTCCAGATTAAGATCATACAATCATCTCAGATACAGACCATATGCGACCCTGACCAAACGCATTCCGGCCTTATGGCCTCCTTCAGTGGTCAAGCATAATTATTACACATCAGCTCCAGACACTGCAATTATGTTACAATAATTAGTCAATATAGGACCAAGTTGGGATTGTTCTCTAATCAATGTCTGTGTCTCAAGGCGGAGATATAATTAAGAGGCCTCATTTGAAATCACCATCTGCCCTAGCCAGGTACACGTGTCTTGAGTTCACTTATGTCCAAAGAAAATCACTTTCACTTGCAGCTTGGAGCCATGTGTTACATTTTCGAGATGATTGTTTTTAAATCACTTTGTATTAAATACATGCAAGAACTGTTCTTTCAAAAACAGCTCTGACAGAACTATGGCTTGCCCGAGGTCATCCAGCAGCTGCAAGTGGAGGAGTGGGGAATCAAACTCAATTCTCCCAGATTAGAGTCTGCACACTTAACCATTACACCAAACTGGCTCTCGTTAATGGCCACCTACCTCACGAGGTGTCTGTTGTGGTGAAAGGAAGGGAAGGAGACTGTAAGCAACTGTATAAATCCAGCCTCCTCCTCCTCCTCCTTCTGGGTTGCCAGGTCAAGGTTGGGAAGTTCCTGGAGATTTTATGGGTTAGGCCTGGGTAGGCCTGCCAAATCTTGCCAAATTGTGGCGGGGGATCTGCATGTCTTCACAGAATCCCTGCCGCGGGGACGGCGAGACGCATTGCACCGCTGTCGCCAGGACATGATGCTATGCGTCGCTCTGGCAACGGGGCTGTTTGGAGCTCCGTTGCCAGAGCGACGCGTAGCATCAGATCCTGGCAACTTTGGGTGCAACGCGTCTTGCCGTTCCCGCGGCAAGGATTCTGTGAAGAGCTATTATCCCCCACCGTGACTTGGCAACTCTAGGCCTGGGGAGGGTAATGTTTGGAGACTGGAGGGACCTCAGCAGAGTATAATGCTATAAAGTCCACCTTCCAAAGCATCCCTTTTGTCCAGGGGAACTGCTCTCCATCACCCGGAGATGAATTATAGTTTCTGGAGATCTCCAGCCTGGAGGTTGGCATCCTTAGTCAGCCATCTTACAAGAAAATGGTGGCTGGATTCAAGCTGGCCCTTTGCAGCCCCTGCCTCCAGCAAGCCTCATTCGAGTGTCTCAGGGGTTTCCCTCTCAGGAATTAGACGGTCCTCTTCATTTCTCAAGTCTCCTTCACTGCAGATGAAAGAGGCAATTTCTTGATTTGGTTCACTCTGAAGTTCAAGAAGGAGTGACCAGCATTTCCCCAAGGAAGCTAAACACACATCTTCCAGGGGTCATTTTGTAGAAAAAGAGGTGCAGGAGCTCATTAGCAGACCTATTAGCATAACTCATTAGCATATGCCACGCCCCCCGACATCACCAGAAGTGTGTCAGAAGGGGAAGCAAAAAAGGGGGGAAGGAATCTTCAAAAGCCTCCCCTCCTCTTCTCCAGCCGGCCTGCCAAGGTGTGGGGGGGAAGCAAAGAGAGAAGGGGTTTAAAGGGCCATAGAATACAATGGAAAGATCGCACTGCTGCTGTAGCGCGACTCTAGAGAGAAGGAGTTAAAACTTTAAACTCCTTCTCTTTTCACTTCTGCAAAAAGCCCGCTGGGAGCTGGGGGCGGGGCTTGCTGCCACCACCATTTGTACCTGCTCCTGGGCTGCCGGAGCGCCGCTCCGGTTCGCTCCGGCTCCAAATGATCCCTGCGACTTGCTATCAGCCTGAAATAGATCTACCCTGGTCACAACTTTCTATTGGCTCAATGGCTTTTCTTTCTGCACTGAGAACTTCAGCCCCACCAGAAAAAAAAAAAAAATTGCCCCACAAGCCACAAAATCCTGGCTATGAGCCTGGAGGAGATTGCTATAATCTGCCCCATGTGGAGTCTGACTGGGAGGACAGCACCTCATACAGAGACATGGCGGGCAGACTCTCATCAAATGGCTCCTTCAGGCTAACGGAGTCCTTAATTTACTGTTTGGGACCTGTTCGAAAGCCGGATAAACGAATGTTGCTCAGGTTCCATCTGTCAAGGCTGCCCAGATCCCAAGACTGACAGCTCCCCCTCTTTAGCGCTCTTGTTTGCCCAAAGAGTTATTTGACTCTTTTTGCATCGGGCCCTTCCAGACAAATGGCTTTTGAATAAAACCCTTCTGCTACCTTGTTAAACCCTCGGCCCAGGTCGCTTCTCGGGACGAATTGATTTATAGAGCAGCCCTTAACATTTATTAACTTCTAAATCACTTTGCCGGGTCAACTGGCATCTTGTCTCTAGCCGCTGAGCTCTGCGGCCGAAGAGCTGAGGCTTGTGGGGGATTTTTTTGCAAAACGAGCAGGAGTGGTCCTTTTTCCCCCTGGTTGGTTTTATCTAGCCGGGCTTGTCTGCCTGATGTGGAGAGGCAGGGGGGGGGAGCCGCTGGGAGGAGGAGGGTCAGGAGAGGGGAAGATGAGGAGGGAGGACAGAGACGGAGACGACCAAGCCAAGATTAATGGGCTGGAATCTGGCAAGGACGTGTTTAAGGTAAGAGGGTGACCTTGAGCGTCTCAACCGGCTGGAGGCAATATATATGCAAAAAAAGAAGATGGTTGGCTTTTAAAGTTTCCAGGGGCTTCTTGACGATTCTGAACAACTTTTGCATCCTGACAAAGAAGAAGAAAAAACACACATGTTTTGAAGAATGATTAATAATCTCGTTCTTAAGGGTGCTATCTCTGGGTTTGGAAATTCCTGGAGACTTTGCGGGTGGAGCCTGAGGAGGGTGAAGTTTGGGGACTTCAGCAAGGGAAGAAGAAGAAGACGAAGAAGAAGAAGACGATGATGACAGATGTTTTGAAGAATGAGTAATAATCTCGTTCTTAAGGGTGCCAGCTCTGGGTTTGGAAATTCCTGGAGACTTTGCGGGTGGAGCCTGAGGAGGGTGAAGTTTGGGGACTTCAGCAAGGGAAGAAGAAGAAGAAAAAGGGGGAAAAAACATGTTTTGAAGAATGAGTAATAATCTCATTCTTAAGGGTGCCAGCTCTAGGTTTGTAAATTCCTGGAGACTTTGGGAGTGGAGCCTGGGGAGGGTGAAGTTTGGGAGCTGCCCGCTGACCCCCTCCTCTCTCTCCCCCTTTGCCCTCCCCCTCTCTCTACATGGCCTTCCATGGAGACTTCATATCTTGTAGGTCTCTCCTGTCTTCATACTCTCGCACACACGATTCCGGACAAGCTGGCCATTTGTGATAGAGAAAGTACTCTTTAGGTGAGGCTTCTCTGGGTGATTCTGCATTCACTCCACGTTTTCTCAGCTGGGAGGGAAAAGTGCAGCTCAAAATCACATTCAAATACCTCAGGGCAATGCCATACTGACTGCAAAGTCACCCCTGAATGGCCAGGGTTGTCAAACATGTGGCCTGGGGGCCAGATCAGGCCCCCAGAGGGCTTCTATCAGGCCCGCGGTGACACTGGCTGTCTTCTGCTTCTTCTTCCAGTTCTGCTGCTGCTGCGTCATCGTAGGTTTGCAGCTTACAGATACACACCTGAACAGCACACTAAAGATTGCAGCAGCACAGACATTTTGATGCAATAGTTCAGAGCAAGA
>NW_015169956.1:26359-26543 GCF_001447785.1 Gekko japonicus | reverse complement strand
AACTTACCCTCCCTCTTCTCCTGCCTCCTCCTGGCTGAATGAGGGCTGGAAGCGGGGCGGCCGGAAGCAGGGGGCGGGGCTTCGTCGTGTGCCCCTCCCCCTGCACCTCACCCGGGGGAACTGCGTTCCCCCGCGTTCCCCCCCCCCGAAATGACCTCTGCCTGTACCGTACCACTGTCGTTAC
>NW_015169956.1:25871-26180 GCF_001447785.1 Gekko japonicus | reverse complement strand
TGACCAACGCCAGTTTGGTGTAGTGGTTAGGAGCACGGACTCTAATTTGGGAGAACCAGGTTTGATTCCCCACTCCTCCATATCCAGCTGCTGGTGGGACCTTGGGCCAGTCACAAGTTCCTTCAGAACTGTTCTTTCAAGAGCCGTTTCTGTCAGAGCTCTCTCAGCCCCACCTACCTCACAGGGTGTCTGTTGTGGGGAGAGGAAGGGAAAGGAGATTGTAAGCCACCCGGAGACTTCTTTGGGTAGTGAAGGGCAGGGTAGAAATCCAATCTCCTCCTCCTCCTCCTCCTCCTCCTCTTCTTCTTC
>NW_015169956.1:10791-25512 GCF_001447785.1 Gekko japonicus | reverse complement strand
ACTGACCTCACAGGGTGTCTGTTGAGGGGAGAGGAAGGGAAAGGAGATTGTAAGCCACCCGGAGACTTCTTTGGGTAGTGAAGGGCAGGGTAGAAATCCAATCTCCTCCTCCTCCTCCTCCTCCTCTTCTTCTTCCGATGAGGGTGGTTCCATTCCCACCCTGTTACGAAGCCTGCTGGTTGGCCAGCCTTGAGCCATTTACGCTCTTTTACCTCATAAAGTTCTTTCAAGGATAAAATGGACGCTGCAGATGGGGGTAGGGGGTGAAAGCCACTTTGGTGTAGTGGTTAGGAGCAGTGGACTCTAATCTGGGAGAACTGGCTTTGATTCCCCACACCTCCACTTGCAGCTGCTGGTGTGACCTTGGGTCGGTCACAAGTTCTCTCAGGAGCAGTCCTTAAAAGAGCTCTCTCAGCCCCACTGACCTCACAGAGTGTCTGTTGTGGGGAGGGGAAGGAGATTGTAAGCTGCTCTGAGACTCCTTCAGGTAGTGAAGGGGAGGGTATAAATTCAATCTCTTCTTCTTCTTCTTCTTCTTCTTCTTCTTCTTCTTCTTCTTCTTCTTCTTCTTCTTCTTCTTCTTCTTCTTCTTCTTCTTCTTCTTCTTCTTCTTCTTCTTCCCCGGCACCCTCCATGCATTTTAAGAAAATGGGTGGGGCTGAGTGGGGCTTTTGCCCAGCAGCGATTCTGATTGGCTGTGCAGATGTTCAAAGATGGCTTTGGCAGCAGCTGCCACCATAGCACAAGCAATATATTAATCTTAAAAGGCGTCCTGTTAGACAGAGCTGCTGTCCGAAATGTGGAAGGGTTACTAATAGAATTATGCGTGACCTCACTTCCTGGCGTTTTGCAGCTCGCTCCTCCTCCCGAGTCTGCCATTTTGTGATTGGCTCCACCTCCCATGACAGCCAGTTTGCCATTACGCCCACCGCCCTGTGTCAGAATTCCAAAGGCGCCCACAGGTTTGAAAAGGTCGGGGACCTCTGGGGTAGAGTTCAGGGCTAGTATCTGGGAGGCCCAGGTTCAGATCCTCACTCTGCTGTTAAGCCCCCTGGGTGACCTTGTTCTGGTGACCCTTTCAGGTGAACCTGCCTCCTGGGGTGGTTGTGAGGACAAGACGGGGAAGGCAGAACTCTGTGTCCGACCCAGAGCTCCTTGAATGAAGGATGCAATAGAGAAAATTGTGCAAGACTGAAGTATTATTTGAGTATGCTGTGATTTGCCTCTGTTAAGTACAATCGCCCTGGCTTGGGTAATGGGGTCTTAGCTGTAAGGTTAACCTCCTCCCATCCACCAGGGCTTCTTCATTCACTTCAATGGAGGAAGCAGATGTCTATGCATCTTGATTTAGTATTGCAGAGCCTCACGTGACTATAGAATATATAAATATTTTGGACCCCTTAAATATTATACCATCCCATCAGGATATGTAGTAGTTGTAGTAGTAGTAGTAGTAGTAGTAGTAGTAGTGGTGGTGGTAGTGGTAGTGGTAGTAGTAGTATAGAGCTGCGGTGGCTCAAGTGGTTAAGACGCCGAACTGCAGGCTGTGGAAGGTCAGTAGCTCAGCAGTTCGAGACCCGAGTGTGCCGCATGATGGAGTGAGCTCCCGTCTCTAGTTCCAGCTCCTGCCAACCTAGCAGTTTGAAAGCAAGAAATTGCAAGTAGATAAATAGGTACCGCTTTGGTGGGAAGGGAACAGCATTCCATGTGCCTTGGTGTTTAGTCATGCCGGCCACATGACCACGGAAACGTCTTCGGACAGCGCTGGCTTTTTGGCTTTGAAACGGAGATGAGCACCGCAACCCTAGAGTCGGACTCGACTGGCTTTCGAGCAAGGGAACCTTTACCTTTACTACTACTACTACTACAGACGGACGCTCACACACTTAAATGTCAAGTGGTTATCTGTCTGTCTAGGTATATCTATCTGTAACTATCTAGATCTAGATAGACAGACAGATATACACTCACACACTTAAATGTAATAGTAATAGTAGTAGTAGTAGTAGTGGAGGAGGAGGAGGAGGAGGAGGAGATTGGCTTTATATCGTACCCTTCACTTGGAGTCTTGGAGCGGCTTACAATCCCCTTCCCTTCCTCTCCCCACAACAGACACCCTGTGAGGTAGGTGGGGCTGAGAGAGCTTTTTCTTAAATTTTTAAAATATATATACCAGACAAACATAAACAAACACACAAAAATACATATATAGGGAATGTGCTCTTTACATCATTTTGATCTAGTTGATGACCTCATACAGTTTCCGAATATATTCATTGCTATTTTCCACTTTATAGCTTATTAGAGAGCTCTTTCAAGGAGTGCGCATGAGAGAACAGCTCTGAGAGAACTTGTGACTGACCCAAGGTCACACCAGCAGCTGCATATGGAGGAGTGGGAAATCGAACCCGGTTCTCCCTGATTAGAGTCTGCACTCCTAACCACTGCACCAAATAAATTGACAGAGATAATCTGTCTGTCTGTCTACCTATCTACCTATCCATCTATCATCTATCAATCATCGTATGTCTAGATATAGATAGATACAGATATATACGTAGATATAGGTATAGATAGTGGACAGATAGATAAATATCCATGGCATTTAAGTGTGTGAGTGTATATCTGTCGTTCTGTCTAGATCTAGATAGTTACAGATAGATATACCTAGAAACCTCCTACCTTGAAGAGCTGTGAATCTTGAGAGGCAGTCTATAATTCACCCGGCACTCCTGAGCCTTACCTCTCTGTCTTTCTGTCTCTCTCTCTCTCTCTATCATAGTGGCATGTGCCCCCCCCCCCCATCTGTGGAAACTTAAATCAGCAGATCAGCACTAAACATATTTTTCTGCAGACTTCGGGTGCTCCTCAGGTTTACAGAACAATCTGATGTCTCTAAGGGCGATGTGTGGCCCCCGTCTGCAGATATTTAAATCTGGGAACCTGCAAACTTGGGGTACTTGACGTACACTTAGTGGTTGAGCTGGCGGCCGCCACAGCTGTCAACTCTGGGCCTGGCCACCATGATGGAGGATTCCACGAATGGCTACAGGCCCTGGCTGTTGTGCCAGCAGACTCAGGGAGTGGCCTGGTGCCCGGCTGCCACTGCACTGGATGCCGGGAGAAGGTCTAGGTCCACCTGTGCTGGTTGGGCACTCTGGGAGCCGCTCCCTGCCTTCCTGTCATGATGGAGCATTCTGGGAGCCTCTCCAGGCCTGTCTGCATGGCGGAGGACTCAAAGAGAGCGTCTGGGGTTGGCTGTGTTAGTGGAGGATGCCAGGAGCCACTCTGGTCTCAGAGGTGCTCCCAGGTACCGTCGCTGTTGCCACAGGCGGGTGGTGCGGCCTTAGGATCCCCAGGTCCTGGTTGGGAAATACCTGGAGATTTTGGGGGTGGAGCCTGAGGAGGGCGGGGCTTGGGGAGGGGAGGGGCTTCAGTGGGGTTTAATGCCATAGAGTCCACCTTCCAAAGTGGCCATTTTCTCTAGGTGAACTGATCTCTCTTACCTGGAGATCTCCAGCTGCTACCTGGAGACTGGCAACCCCATGTGGCCTGGAGTCTCTGTTGGGGAGGAGAGATGGGATTCTCCTTTCGTGAGTCTGGTGGACCTCCCACTTCTCTCTCTCCTTCTCTCTCCCTCTCTAAGAGCCAGTTTGGTGTAGTGGTTAAGTGTGCGGACTCTAATCTGGGAGAACCTGGTTTGATTCCCCACTCCTCCACTTGCACCTGCTGATGTGACCTTGGGTCAGTCACAAGTTCTGGCACAGCTGTCCTTGGAAAAGAGCAGTTTGTGTCAGAGTTCTCTCAGCCCCACCCACCTCACAGGGTGTCTGTTGTGGGGAGGGGAAGGGAAAGGAGTTTGTAAGCCACTCTGAGACTCCAAGTGAAGGGCGGGGTATAAATCCAATCTCTTCTTCTCTTCTTCTTCTTCTTCTAATGACCAGCCTGTCTGTTTTCTGCAAACCGAATGAATCAAGGGATACTTTAACAATGCAACTTTAATTGGCCCCGAAATTAATTTAGGCCGCTTGCTCGGTGAAGCACGAGGTCTTACTGATTCGTAATGTTTCTGTGCTGTAAAAAAAAAGAAATTGCTGCCACCAATCCTCCTTTGCAAACGTTGCTGGTGGATATTCTTCAAAGGGCCGCGACGAATATTTCAGCGTTCTCTGAACATTTAGTATTCTGCTTCGGTGCTTCGTAGGCGGTGATGTTTAGGGACGTTGATAGATTCCAGGTTGGGACACAGAGGTTGGTGTATTAAGGTTTGTCCCCTGAATCCGTTTCGGGTCTGGATCTTCAGGCATGTCCTCTCCTTTTGCTGCTACTAGTAGAGATGACAATTCTGGGTGGGGAAATTCCTGGAGATTCAGGGACGGAGCCTGAAAAGGGCTTGGTAACAATGGATAATTATCGTACGGCAGTGGGTGTAATGTGGCCAGGAGATCCAAAGATTGTCTGGCAGCCTAAAGCTCTAGCTCTTTTTGTGGTGAGCTAGGTTTGTTTTTTGGGTTGAGAGAACTGTGACTGGCCCAAGGTCACCCAGCTGGCTTCCTGTGGAGGTAAGGTTGCCAGCCTCCAGGTGGGGCCTGGAGATGTCCTGGAATTACAATTGGCCTCCAGACTGCAAAAATCAGCTTCTCTGGAGAAAACTGGGAAAAATGAACTCACCAAAGAAAACCACTATTCTATAACTCTTAACACACTCGGTTACACTTTTTATAATGTTTATAATGCAAATGTCTCATTCTAGACAGCATTCATTCTTATATAAAACACATATCCTTATACATTCATCCTTATATAAAAACTCACTGTTGTAAAGGAAGTGTGGCATTAGATTTGAGGGACTCATACGGTTAACACTTCTTGATGCAGTGATACCGACTCACAGGTCAATGTGCTAGAACAGAAGAGGAGCCCCACTGGATCCAAACAGCGGACCGAGTCCGGCAATGTTTTTTCACACAGTAGACCAAGTCGAGAAGGGCCAACTGACAAGGCCTAGGTCTTTCCTGCATTTACCTGCCAGTCTGGATTTTCTCAGTGTTCGAGTTGAAACAGTTTCCTGGGCAAAACAGCCTCCAAAGAACCCAGGGCAACAGCAGGCTGACACTCGGGTCTCGAACTGCTGAACTACTGACCTTCCACAGCCTGCAGTTCAGCATCTTAACCACTTGAGCCACCACAGCTCCTATATATATATATAATTTATAATGGAGTATCAGACTCTGTTTGATGTAGTACACATCCCTACTTAGTCACAGTAATTTAAAAGAAAAACATATCCACCTCTAAATGCTCTCTAGTATCATTGGACATAACAATATTTGTTATGACAATACCGCTATTTGGCTATCAGAGACCAAATATCTACAATTTTGTGGCTGGGCATGATTTCTGTGTCCACATATATTTGTAATTTATAATTTTGCCCGGCGAGGCTCCCCCGCCGGTAAGAAAAAAAGACTTGGCAACCCTATGTCATGCAGAATGGGGAGGAAAAAATTGGGTTATAAAGAAGGTTGAACTCGATTTTAGTGAAGAATGGGGGGGGGGACCCCTGGATTAAAGAGAAGGTTGAATTTGATTGAGGTGCAGGATTGCTTGTACGACACCGTGGTGAGCATGGATTAAAAGCGTGTCGCAATCACAATTCTTATCCATTTCTACTTATCAACCCTTGAAGGAAAGATCCCAATGTTGACTCTCTAATAACGGAACCCAAGGTCTTCACACGCTCAGATGAAGCCATTCTTGTGAAACGGGCTTGTATATATTGCGCAGCCTTCGTTGCGTGTGAGCGATAATAGAGGACAATTTTTATACAGAATTACTACAGCAAATGACTTTGGACGCCTATCTTTATTGACTCTTTGCTATTTTGGTCAGGGATGTTGTGTTTGGATTTCAACCTCCAAGTGGTGGCTGGAGATTTCCTGCTATTGTTACAGAGATCAGTTCACCTGGAAAAGAGTGGTCACTTTGGACGGTGAACTCCATGGTATTCTATCCCACTGAGACCCCTCCCCTCCCCAAACCCTGCCTTCATTAGGCTCCACCCCCCAAAAAATCTCCAGGTATTTCCCAACCTGCACCTGCCAACCCTAGACCTCAGCAGGCCCTAGAGTCCACGCTCAAAAGCATTCATTTTCTGCAGGGGAACTGATCTCTGTAGTCTGGAGATGAGCTGTAATTTAGGATCGTTGGAGGCTGGCCTAAATTTGGGTTTGCTGAAGGCGTTCCGTGCACCTTGGTGTTTAGTCATGCCGGCCACATGACCACGGAAACGTCTTCGGACAGCGCTGGCTCTTCGGCTTTGAAATGGAGATGAGCACCGCAACCCTAGAGTCGGACTCGACTGGCTTTCGAGCAAGGGGACCTTTACCTTTAAGGCACCAAAAACAATCGGGCCAGCCCTGAGTGGGTCACCATACTAGGTAAACTTGGATTTGAAGGTCACCGTACCGAAAAGCTTGGGATCGGCTGCTTAGACATCATGGCCAATAGCCATCGATAGGCCTCTTCTCCCTGCATCTGTCCATATCCACATGCTCGGGCATCGCAACCCCCACCAGCAGTGACTTCCACAATGTAACTATATCGGAACAGGCTCAGAGGCAAAGTTGCCTACGGGACTTTATGTTCACAGGGTGTCTCATGCCTGCTGGGTTGGCACCTGTGCGGCACAGCTGGGTGGCATTCATGCCTGCTCTGCGTGGGCTAGTAGCCTATTCAAACCCACAGGGAAATGCCTTTTCCTTGGCCAAGATTGCATTTTAACCAAGTATTCATCTAGCTAGCAGAACGGTATTTAGTTGCAATTCACTTAAATCCCCTTGGTTTCAGTGGAACTTCATCGTGACTACCTTTGTGCTGGAGCTTGGCTGTGAAGTTTGAGTAAACCTTCCTGTTCCTGCACCTACTCTTTTTATATATAGACATTTCTGTGGTCATGTGGCCGGCATGACTAAACACCAAGGTGCATGGAACGCTGTTCCCTTCCCACCTAAGTGGTACCTATTTATCTACTTGCAATTTCTTGCTTTCAAACTGCTAGGTTGGCAGGAGCTGGAACTAGAGACGGGAGCTCACTCCGTTATGCGGCACACTCGGGTCTCGAACTGCTGAACTACCGACCTTCCACAGCCTGCAGTTCAGCATCTTAACCACTTGAGCCACTGCAGTCTAAATGCTCTCTGGTATCATTGGACATAACAGTATTTGTTATGACAATACCGCTATTTGGCAATCAGAGACCAAATATCTACAATTTTATGGCTGGGCATGATTTCTCTGTCCACATATATTTGTAATTTATAATTTTATTCGTCAGTCCACGCATACCTGACATTGTTCAATCATTGCCTCAAAGATGGTGTCGTTCAACGGTCCCCAATCTTTTTGTGCCTACAGGCACCTTTAAAATGATCCTATCCTGTGGCAGGCACAGACACAAAATGGCTGCTACAAAATGGCTGCCACAGCTTAACCTTCAGTCACACAGTCAAGATCCTTGTGCACAGCCAACCAAATCTCCAGTGGCCAGTCAGAAGCCTTGCTGGGCAATAGCCCCACCCAACGCCACCCACTCTCTAAAAACACTTGGCGAACTTCAGAGGCAGTGTCAGCGGGCATCACGGTGCCCATGAGCACTACGCTGGTGATGCTGGTGTAGATTGATGCTTCCATTTCTGGGCTAAAGTCATCCTGGCTGCAATAACCAACTGGCCTAAGAGAGTTCTCAGAGGCCGTCCCATTTTAGCTCCGAGCCTTTTCTTATTGCAAGACCCCGGAATGATGTAAACCGTCCACGTTCCTAAAGCTGCAGAAAGGGAAAGGTTGCTGTCCGAAATGTTGGATGGTCAAGACGTCACCTCTGGTTATATGGAAGAATTAGTGGAATAATAAACACACACACCCCAAGGCAAGAAGAAGAAGAAGAAGAAGAAGAGATTGGATTTATATCCCGCCCTTCACTTGGAGTCTCAGAGCGGCTTACAAACTCCTTTCCCTTCCCCTCCCCACAACAGACACCCTGTGAGGTGGGTGGGGCTGAGAGAGCTTGCAAGACCCCGGAATGATGTAAACCGTCCACGTTCCTAAAGCTGCAGAAAGGGAACGGTTGCTGTCCGAAATGCAGGATGGTCAAGACGCCACCTCTGGTTATATGAAAGAATTAGTGGAATAATGAACACCCCCCAAGGCAATCAAATTTATTCACTACACCAAACTGGCTCTCAATCAAATTTATAGTGGATGTCGATGGCTTTCTGATTATGGGACAGTTCCCAGATCGGGGGTGTGACGGCGATTAGAAAAACGAGTAATTGGCTTGGACCGCCGGGTCCCCCAGCAGTGTCTCTGGCTCTGGCGATTGCACTGAGTTCGCCTCCTCCCTCCCGCCGAGAGCTCTTGAAGCCTCCCTTCCGACACTCTGTAGCCAGCTTCCCCGTGCAATCAAAGCTAATGAGCTCTCCCAGGAAATAAATTGCATTCTAAGCTGCAGCCTCCTCGTGCAAAGTAAACAGCGCCCTGACACTTCTCCAGCCGCCTCCACCTCCGTGATCACGCCGGGCTCTGATCCAAGGGTGGGAGGAAAACGCTGGGACTGGGGGGGTGGCGGTGGTCCCCACGGTTGAGGTCAAAGGGCAGGATTTGGCCCTCTGTTGCTCGGTGTGGTGCTGTTTCCTCTTTCAGTTTGGTGTAGTCGTTAAGAGTGGTGGACTCTAATCTGGGAGAACGGGGTTTGATTCCCCACTCCTCCACTTGCAGCTGCTGGATGACCTTGGGCAAGCCATAGTTCTCTCAGAGCTGTCCTTGAAAAAGAGCAGTTTCTGTCAGAGCTCTCTCAGCCCCGCCTACCTCACAGGGTGAGGTAGGTATCGCAACAAATGTGTGATACAGAGTGTTGGACTGGATGGGCCTTTGGCCTGATCCAACACTGGCATCTCTTAGGGTGTCTGTTGTGCGGAGGGGAAGGGAAAGGAGATTGTAGGCCGCTCTGAGACTCCAAGTGAAGGGCAGGGTATAAATTCAATCTCCTCCTCCTCCTCCTCCTCCTCCTCCTCCTCCTCTTCTTCTTCTTCTTCTTCTTCTTCTTCTTCTTCTTCTTCTTCTTCTTCTTCTTCTTCTTCTTCTTCTTCTTCTTCTTCTTCTTCTTCTTCCTTGTACTGTCCACCTTGCCAGTTCCCCCCCCAAAAAAATGTTTTATTTTATTCAAAAGCAAGAAATAATTAAAATTCTTCTCTGAGATGTTAACAGCATCCTAATTAAAGGGTATTTTTCAATGTATAAAATGCCTTGGGGGGCCCTTCTGATAAGAGTCTCTTTTGAATAATGAAAGTGCTGGACAGGCGATGGAGGAAATTGGCTGGCTCACTGCAAAGGTGTTTGGGAAGAGTGTTATGGCGGGTAGTAAACTGTCAGTTAGACGGTGTTCTTGATCTCTCTATGGCACTCTCCTCCTCCTCCTCCTCCTCCTCCTCTTCCTCTTCCTCTTCCTCTTCTTCTTCTTCTTCTTCTTCAAAAACCTGTGCCAAATGTTCACCGGCATGGTCTGAAATCTTAACAAGGGGGAAAGCTACTTGTCTTTGGAAGCTGATGTGTTAGATCAAAAATATTGGTTTCTAACTGGCATGAGTCCTTGCTAACCTGGAGAGAATCTGGGTTTATGCACAACGGGCACACCTGGCTGCGTTTCCATGTCCTCTGTTGTGATCTTAATTAGGAAGTTGGCAGCCGGTAACCGCCTTGATAGCGACTCTGACAATGAGCCAGTCCAGAGTGGAGTCGAAAGAAAAGTGGGATATTGTTGGCCAACGAAAAGCTCTCTCCCCAGTGACATTTCAGTGTAGGGTTGTTGGCTCTGGGTGGGGAAATACCTGGAGATTGAGGGGATGGAGCCTGGAAAGGGGGGGGTTGGGAAGGGGCTTCAACAGGGGACAAAACTATCGAGCCCACCTTCTAAAGCAGCCATTTTCTGATAGCAGATCTCCAGGCCCCACCTGGAGATTGGCAACCCTGCTTCAGGGCAAGGTCTCCACACAGTTCATGTGTTCAGGAAGCACCACCCCTTCCTCCGCGACCGTGGCGCATATCTGGATTTGATTGGCCGCATGCTACGACGTCATCAGGAATCGGTGGAGGCTGATTGGTGAAGACTATAAATGGAGTGTTAGGGAAACTGGAATGTTGAGGAAGTCCAGGATGTTGAGAAAGGGGACTTGGCCCAGCCACAAAATGGCTGCCGTAAGAGCTGGAACTGATGACACGACAGCTGCCATGAGGGAGGGGGATTAGAAAATGTTGTGAGGACTCGAGCGAAGTATCTTCCTATGATGGGTGGGGGCATCTATATCCAAACGGTGCTATGTTCGCAAATGTGGTCTTCTGAAGCATCCCCATGGAGGTGAAAGAAAGTCAGAGTTGCCCATTTTGCTTTGGAGGTGAGGTGTTCTGGGAAATATCCCCATGGGAGGCGGGGAATGCATCAGTGGGCACCTTGTTGGAGATCACTGTGCTATGTTGTTGTTGTTCAGACGTACAGTCGAGTCTGACTTCGCGACCCCATGGACCGGCTCCCGCCAGGCCTTCCTGTCTTCCGCCGTCCTCTGAAGTTTGCTCAACTTCATGTTCATTGCATCCATGACACTGTCCAACCATCTCATCCTTTGCCGTCCCCGTCTTCTTTGACCTTCCATCTTTCCCAGCATCAGGGTCTTCTCCAGTGAGGGCTCCCTTCTCATTGGGTGGCCAAAGTATTTGAGCTTCAGTTTCATTATCTGGCCTTCCAGGGAACAGTCAGGGTTGATTTCTTTTAGGACTGACTGATTTGATCTCCTTGCAGCCCAAGGGACTAGGTGCTATGCTGACATCCAAAATCCCCATCCTTTGAGCCTGTAATTTAGAATAGGCTTGAGCCAAATATTGTAAACTTTGTTTGTTTTGGCAAGCTGACCGTTAGCGGAAAGTGAAGGACTTAAACCTGAATGCAGCCAGGGTGTCCTAGGGTTGCCAATCTCCAGGTGGTGGCTGGAGATCTCCTGAGATCACAACTGATCTCCAGGCGAAAGAGATCAGGACACCTGGAGAAAAGGGCCCCTTCGGAAGGTGGACTCTGGGGCATTAGAACCCATAGAAGTCCCTCCTTTCCCTTCCCCATACCATACTCTCCTCAGGCTTTGCCCCCCAATCTCCAGGTATTTCCTGGAGCTGGCAACAATGCTCCCTCTAAGCTGTGGAGTCCTGTGAGCAAAAATTCTACTTTGTGAGCGACTGGCATTGAAGTTGTGAGTGAGCGGTTTGGCTTCTGCATCAATTAGTTTGCTCTGGAGCCCTCCTTCATGAGCTAAGGTAAGAAATGTGTGAGCTGGAGGCTAAAGAAAACTGTGAGCTAGCTCACACCCTCTCAGCTTAGAGGGAACACTGGCTGGCAACCCAAGGTTTCACGTAAAGACGCACTTCACACTTAACTGTGCTCAATAAACCTTCAGAGCCCGATTTTGGCCGACCACGTCCAACCATAATTGGTGGAGCAGCCAGTGTTCAGAGAACTGCATGAACTGGCGTGAGTCTAATTAGATTGCGGTTTGGTGGCCACGTCTGACCGGAGCCTAAAGACACACGATGCTTGCCTAAGTCAATATAGGTATATTTGCACAATTTCTCTCAACTGTAAAAACCTGAGCTTTTGGGATGTCTCAAAGGGTTTCCTTGTCTGGGTTTCGAGGCTGACCGGCTCGTACCACTCGGAAACAAAAGACCTGAGCTGAATGAGATGCCGATTGTGGGAACCGAGGGTGATCGATTGTGGACGGTGGGGGTGAGACCAGTTTGAGCAGTGCTCCATGGCGGCAGTGAAAGAAAAAAGGAGAAAAAGTGTGGCTGTCTGGTAAAATGATTATAAATGGCCTCGTTCCCACCTGACAGTAGCCGAGAGCCAGGGTTTTGACTTCGAATGCAGAAAGGTTCGGGGGCTCAAGGTGCAGCGGATCGGAGCCGTAAATACAACCCCGGCTTGGTGCCTGTTCAGCCATCGATCCCTTGCCCCTCTGAACTGGGGTTGCCAGTCTCCAAATGATGATACAAAAAAGCCATTAAAAAATAAATAACAACAAGAGATTCCAATACCGGCAAGTAAAAACAAAGCCTCGTAAAAGCATGTCTTAAAAACACCATGTCGCAAATCTCGGGTTGCAGGCTTGGAAGAGGGGAATAGGAGATTGGATTTATACCCCGGCCCTTCACTACCCGAAGGCGTCTCAGAGTGGCTCACGATCCCCTTCCCCACCCCACAACAGACACCCTGTGAGGTAGGAGGGGCTGAGAGAGCTCTTTCGAGGACCGACCTTGAGAGAACAGCTCTGAAAGAACTTGTGACTGACCCAAGGTCACACCAACGGCTGCACGTGGAGGCGTGTAGAATCAAACCCACTTCTCCCAGATTAGCGTCTGCACTCCGAACCACTACACCAAACTGGCTCCCCCCTGGCCACCGGTGGGGGTGGGGGGTAGGGTTGCCAGCTCCAGTTTGGGAAACTCCTGGAAATCTGGGGAATGAAGTCTGGGGAGGACAGGGAACTTAGTGGGGTACAGGGTCCTAGAGTCCACCCTCCAAAGCATCCATTTTCTCAAGGGAACTGAACTCTGTGTCATCTGGAGATGAACCGTAATTCCAGGGGGGTCCCCAAGTCCCACCTAGAGGCTAGCATCCCTAGTTTTCCACGCAGGGACAGAAAGGGCAAAAAACTGAACCTTAACACTAAAATCCCTAGTTTTCCACCACATTCTTCCCTTCTGCCAAAAATGTCATATTGTCTATCTTTCTCTCTCTGTCTCTTCCTCCCTCTCCCTCTCTTGCACTGTCTCTGTCTCTTTCTCTTTCTGTCTCTTTCTTTCTCTCTCTGTCTGTGTGTGTGTGTGCGCGTGTGTTTTGGCTCCAAATCCAAAACTCCGGCCCAAACCGGATTCTTAAGCTTTGCCTCACTCCTAATTTGCATGCTGCGATCCCCCGCGATCCCCCCCGAAATGACCTCTGACAGACACCCTGTGAGGTAGGGGGGCTAAGAGAGAACCGACCTTGAGAGAACAGCTCTGAGAGAACGTGTGACTGACCCAAGGTCACACCAACGGCTGCACGTGGAGGCGTGTGGAATCAAACCCACTTCTCCCAGATTAGCGTCTGCACTCCGAACCACTACACCAAACTGGCTCCCCCCTGGCCACCGGTGGGGGTGGGGGGTAGGGTTGCCAGCTCCAGTTTGGGAAACTCCTGGAAATCTGGGGAATGAAGTCTGGGGAGGACAGGGAACTTAGTGGGGTACAGGGTCCTAGAGTCCACCCTCCAAAGCATCCATTTTCTCAAGGGAACTGAACTCTGTGTCATCTGGAGATGAACTGTAATTCCAGGGGGGTCCCCAAGTCCCACCTGGAGGCTGGCATCTGTAGTTTTCCACGCAGGGACAGAAAGGGCAAAAAACTGAACCGTAACACTAAAATCCCTAGTTTCCCACCACATTCTTTCCTTCTGCCAAAAATGTCTTAGTGTCTATCTTTCTATCCCTCTCTGTCTCTTCCTCCCTCTCACTCTCTCGCACTGTTTCTTTGTCTCTTTCTCTGTCTGTTTCTCTGTCTGTTTGTCCGTGTGTGTGTGCGTGCGTGTGTGTTTTGGCTCCAAATCCAAAACTCCGGCCCAAACCGGATTCTTAAGCTTTGCCTCACTCCTAATTTGCATGCATCTCCCAAAGGCATGCTTGGCAAACACATTTGCAGAGAATGGGACGCATGTCTAGAGATTTAGGCGAATCCTTGGCAAATATTTGCCAGCCTTCTGCTTCAAATCCGGTGGCCACTGGGTGAATTGTTTTTTAAAAAGTGGAACATTTTCAGGGAAGGTGTTGGGTCTGGATGTAATGGATTGGAAGAGGGACTGCGCACCTGCGGCTGATCATCTGGGGAAAGAATTAGGCCTCACCTGAGCAACCGTCTTTGTTCCTGAAGTCCTTTCTCTGTGTTCCAATTGTTTGCTGCTTTGGGAGCATGTTAGGAAGTGGCACATTTGGCTGGAATTGTAGCCTGGGGCAATAAAATAAATTATGTATAAAAGTAGTTGCCACTAAATGACGTTTTTTCCAGGCTAGGTACAAGACAGTATCGTCCTCCCGCCCTCCCTCCCTGTTTGACAGCCAGTTTGGTGTAGTGCTTAAGAGCGTGGACTCTAATCTGGGAGAAACAGGTTTGGTTCCCCACTGCTCCTCCACATGCAGCCAGCTGGGAGACCTTGGTCCAGTCAAAGTTCTCTCAGAGCTGTTCTTTCAAGAGCAGTTTCTCTCACAGCTCTCTCAGCCCCACCTACCTCACGGGTGTCTGTTGTGGGGAGGGGAAGGGAAAGGAGATTGTCAGCCGCTCTGAGAGCCAGTTTGGTGCAGCGGCTAGGAGCGTGGACTCTAATCTGGGAGAACTGGATTTGATTCCTCACTCCTCCACATGCAACTACTGGTGTGACCTTGGGTCAGTCCCAAGTTCTTTCAGAGCTGTTCTCTCAAGAGCAGTCCTCCAAAGGGCTCTCTCAGCCCCACCAACCTCACAGGGTGTCTGTTGCGGGGAAGGGAAGGGAAAGGAGATTGTGAGCCACTCTGAGACTCCTTCGGGTAGTGAAGGGCAGGGTAGAAATACAATCTCCTTCCTTCCTTCCTTCCTTCCTTCCTTCCTTCCTTCCTT
>NW_015169956.1:7544-10253 GCF_001447785.1 Gekko japonicus | reverse complement strand
CTCCTCCTCCTCCTCCTCTTCTTCTTCTTCTTCTTCTTCTTCTTCTTCTTCTTCTTCTTCTTCTTCTTCTTCTTCTTCTTCTTCTTCTTCTTCTTCTTCTTCCCCAACAGAGAGTGAATAAAGGGGATCGCCTGTCTCTGTTCCAAAGGCAAAAGGATGCCGTTTTCTTCTCACCACAGCCTCTTTGTAGTTGACGCATCCTAACTCTAATGACTCAACCGAGACACAAGCTATGGGAAATCCCACATAGTCTGTGTTTGGTCTCTGTTCCAAAGGCAAAAGGATGCCGTTTTCTTCTCACCACAGCCTCTTTGTAGTTGACGCATCCTAACTCTAATGACTCAACCGAGACACAAGCTATGGGAAATCCCACATAGTCTGTGTTTGGGGGGGGGGGAGTGGGAGAGACCCCAGAGAGGCTCCCTTCCTTGTGAACACGACTTGTTTCCTCCCCCCCCAGCTTTCCCTGGCTGCTTTTGTTTGCAGTTTTCAGTGTAGCTGTCATCTCGCAAATAAAGGGGCTCTGATGATGCTGTCATGGACATGTAAATAGTCGCCTCTGGCGAGTATGCGTGTCCTCCAGGCAACCAGGCAAGGAAATGTTAGTAGAATTGGCCACCAGAGGACAAGAGACAAGAAAAGCATATGGGGGCCGTCTCACTGCTTTGATTAACGTTGCCTGATTTGGGGGAGGAGGGGGCAGCCACTGTTCTAATCCGGCAGAGCTCTTCGTATGTTAGTTATAAGGAAGAGGTAGGAGGAGATATGGAAGACCTTTACATGGGACCCTGGAGAGCTGTTACTAATCACAGTAGACAGTGCTGACCTTCAATTCGGTGGGTAGCCGTGTTGGTCTGAAGCAGCAGAACAAAATTTGAGTCCAGTGGCACCTTTCAGATCAATAAAGTTTTATTTTGGGTATAAGCTTTTGTGTGCAGGCACACTTCTAGTTTAAGGGTCTCCCTCAATAGAAGGGTGTTTCAGGTGTTCATCTGTCATTCCACTTTGCGTTTGGACAGGAATGCACAGGAACGGAGTTCCAGCTGGCTCCCGAGTTGGCCACGCCCAGCAGGAACTCATTAGCATAATAGGCCACACCCAACAGCAGAAACTCATTCGGATTGGCTACATTAGGGGTGTGTGGCCTAACATGCAAAGGAGTCCCTGCTACAAAAAAAGGCCCTGGGTTTTGACAAGAAACAAGGTAAACAGAATAAGAAGCAAAAGGTGGGTGTGGCTGGATGACCACACTTCTGGTAACATGGGGGTGCGGCCTAATGTGCTAATGAGCTGTGCTGTCAGGGGTGTGGCCTAATACGCTAATGAGTTCCTGCTGTTGGGTTATGCTAATGAGTTCCTGCTGGGTTTTTTTCTACAAAAAGAGCCCTGAAACTGTTTAACATTTTCTGGCCCTGATGGTGGACCTCCTGATGGCCCCTGGGTTTTGGCCACTGTGTGATGCAGACTGTTGAACTTGATGGGCCATTGGCCTGATCCAGCAATGGCTTCTCTTATGTTCATGTGGTGAAATGAGCCTTCTCAGGCCTGCGGGCCCTATTCCACCCTGCCCTCCAAAGTTTTCCCAACACCTGCAGAGGCTTTTCTTTCTCTCTTGGGTAACCCACCACCACCACATGACATTTGTAAGGAATTGCTTGCTGGGAGTGTCAGGACTTCCAGCTCCCCTTCCAAGTTCTGAGACCTTGCCTCTGTGTCTCCCACTGCCCAGTGCCTGGTCACCACAGGGACAGTTTGCTGGCTTGCGCACCCCGGAGGAATAGCCACTTGCCAACTGCCTACCTTCTGCCTGGCACTTCTTTCAAAATAGTGTGCCTGAGACTGTGGAGGTCTCTGTGTTACAGAGAACCATGGCCAGTTCAGGGACGCTTTTCCTGAAGTCTGCAGAATTTTCCTTCCTGAAGTCTCTCTAGTATTGAACGCCTCCAAATCTCTGTTCCCTGCTTGAAGCTTGACCATCCCATTGTCTAGACCTAGTAGCAGATAGGTAAGTCTGAGAAGCAATTGAACTGACTTCCCCCCTTCCTGCTTGTTCTCTGCTGAGAGAGAGAGAGAGAGAGAGAGAGAGAGAGAGAGCTTTTGAAACTCAGAGTGAAGGTTTTGCCCATTTCAAATCTCCACAGGAAAAAATGGATTTCTTCACCGTTCTTAATGCTGGTCCATCCACCCCAAATAATCTACGTTGACTGGCCAAGGTTCTCCAAGATCTTTCCCGGCCTTGTCACAGGAGATATTTTAGCTGGAGATGCTAGGGATCAAAACGGGGGATGTCATATTGCAAAACAAGTGCTTGCCTGGAGGGCTGTGCCTAGGGTTGCCAACACCAGGTTGGGACATTCCTGGAGATTTGGGACTACGGCTGGGGGTGACAAGAGTGGGGAGGGACCTCAGTGGGGTAGAATACCATCGTGTCCACTCTCCAAAGCAGCCAGTTTCTCCAGGGGAACAACCTTCTGTAGTCTGGAGAGCAGTTATAATGCTGGGGGATTGCCAGGCCTCGCCTGGAGTTTGGCAACCCTGCCTGTGCTCCCTTCCTTACCAGTTGATATCTGAAGAAGTGAGCGGTGGCTTATGAAAGTTCCTCCCCTGCCACAAATTTTGTGAGTCTTCCAGGTGCTCCTGGACTCTGGCTCTTTTCTACTGCTAGAATATGAGTCCATCTGTCCTTGTATCTTGGGGAGGTGTCTGAGT
>NW_015169956.1:6304-7185 GCF_001447785.1 Gekko japonicus | reverse complement strand
GGCTGGGTATAAATCCAATCATCTCCCCCTGCTCCTCCTCCTCCTCCTCCTCCTCCTCCTCCTCTTCTTCTTCTTGCTCTGTCCTTCTGTCTTTAGAAAGTAGAGTGACTTCAGACAGATGGACTCCCATTCTAGCTGTATCTGAAAAGGCCAGCGTTGACTCGCGAGAGCTCCCCCCCGCCACAAATTTTGTGAGTCTTTAAGATGCTCCTGGACTCTTTGCTCTTCTCTACTGGCTAATTATGGCGATGTCTCCTGCAGAGACCCACATCAGTAGCAACTGTTGAAGACAAGAATGTTCATTTAGATGTTTGTTCCAGAGCCACCAGATTTAATTCTGTGCGAGCCCCTAGGCTTGCCTGTTGCCCAGTGTGCGCTCTGTCTCAAATGGGTGCATTTCCACTTGCGTGCGCTTGCTGTTCCCATAATGAACCGTGTGATGCTCCTCGGCATTAATCGGCATCTTTCATTTGCACTCCTGTCAACTTCTGTGCCTTGGAATTTCTTAAACACAACCAAGGGGGCCCCATCGCATTATCCGCTGAACCTCTGACACCAAAGCTTTATTGGCTATTTAGATACCTGCCGCTAAGTGACCCCTCGGTAGCAGAACTCCATTTCCTTGCCTCCATTGTGCTCAGTTATCCTCCAGGCTGGAGCGCTTTAGTCACGGGCATTTAGCTCCTTGGCTGATAATCTTTAAATCGATTTCACGTTTACCTGCGTTCATCATAATTGTCAATGGAGGGAAGTCAGTCAGTGCTTGCAGTGAGCCAACGGGCTGATAGCTGTCATTTCTGATCCCTGATCTGTGTGATGGAGACCTCCGTCGTTTAGAATGTCTCCCGTCAACAGAACCAAGAGCAGTGGTTCTCACTCTT
>NW_015169956.1:2517-5366 GCF_001447785.1 Gekko japonicus | reverse complement strand
CAAAACAGTCCAGTGGTACCTTTAAGACCAAGTTTTATTCAGGTACCAGCTCTCCCTCCTCTGCGAGGGCAGATCTGCACGTTCCCCCCCCCCAATAGCTATCAATCCAACACAGTCCAGTGGAGCCTGAGCGGTGGGAGTTGCCTTCTGACACACTTCCGGTGATGTCAGGGGGTGTGGCATATGCAAATAAGTTATGCTAATGTGTTATGCTAATGAGATCCTGCATCTCTTTTTCTACAAAATGACCCCTGTCTATAACCATTTCATTCTGACATATCTATAATCTATTCTTAATAATCATTAAAGCAAAACAAATTATCCTTGACATCCCAGTGTTTCTCAATATAGTCTTTGAAGTCCAGACTCCAGCTTCTTAAAGGCCCCCTACTCCTCCCCAAAAGCATTTCAAGGGGGAAGAGAGGGGAACATGCCATCCCCTTCCTTATGGCAAATAACGGCAGCCCCACAAGGAAAAATATCTGCCCCACAGGCCACAAAATCCTGGCTCCAGGCGTGGGTCGCCTACACTGTGAGCCCTGAGCAAGGGGCATTCCGACATCCACAGCCTTCATTCTTAGGGTTGCCAGCTCTGGGTTGGGAAATACCTGGTTCCTGGGGATTTGGGGGTGGAACCTGAGGGGGGCAGGGTTCAGGGACAGCAGGGGCCTCAGTAGGGTTTAATGCCATAGAGTCTACCTCCCAAAGTGGCCATTTTCTATAGGGGAACTGATCTCTGTCACCTGGAGGTCAATGGTACTCCCGGTAGAGAGCCAGTTTGGTGCAGTGGTTAAGACTGCACACTCTGATCTGGGAGAGCCGGGTTTGATCCCCCACTCCTCCACACGCAGCTGCTGGTGTGGCCTTGGGTCAGTCACAAGCTCTTCCAGAGCTGTTCTCTCAAGGGCAGTTCTCGAGAGAGCTCTCTCAGCCCCACCTACCTCCCAGGGTGTCCGTGGTGGGGAGAGGAAGGGAGCAGAGGCTGTAAGCCACTCTGAGACTCCCTCGGGTAGTGAAGGGGAGGGTATCAATCCAATCTCTCCATCTTCTGGAGGTTGGAAACCCAATTTATTATGGAGGTTGCATTCCAGCCTCAGCCGCCCGCTCCTTCTCCATTACTCTCTCTACCCCCCATCACCGAAGATTCAAAGAAACTCACTCTAGTAACCATCAGGAATTTTTTTACTGGATCGACATGTATTATGCAGTGGGGGGGAAACTATATCAGCTAATGTGTGACATGGAAGAAACAGTTTCCAGGGCGAGATCTGGGTTTCCAAAATGCAGACGAGACCAATGGAAATGGCGGTGGTGGGCATTAGAGTGAGCTGGCCAATGACCCACTTACAGAGGGTTTGCGACCCATTTTTGGGCGCTGACTGACATGTTGGAAAACGCTGACCCACAGGAACTCGTCTTGGGCTTGAGAAAGCTACGCTGCGTTCCGTCTTCTTGGCTCCTGCTCTGCTGGTGAAAGCTCCATTTGATTTGATTTTTCTCACGCACCTGGCCGGCGACGTTTTTGAAAGACAACAAAATGCCGATTCGCTGTTTCCGCAGCACCTGGACTGCCCGAAGGTCAAAATCCACAGCGTTTCTCGCCAGCTCCCTAATTCAGTGTTTGTTTGTTTCCCTGTGCTCAAATTGCTTTTAACTGCTGCGTGTCAAGACAGTTTTTATTCCTGCCAATTCTTCTCTGTTTAGAATTACTGTGGGGTGAGTTTTAGGCATGGGGTTTTTTTTGTTTATATTCAAAGAGGAATAGAAATCAGTTTTGTAGAAATGTGGCGTGGAAATAAATACATGTTACCATAATGAAGCATGAACTCTCCCTAGAAGGAGGAGGAGGGAGAGGAAGAGGGAGGAGGAGATTTATACCCTGCCCTTCACTTGGAGTCTCAGAGTGACTTACAAACTCCTTTCCCTTCCCCTCCCCATTGAGGTAGTGGGGCTGAGAGAGGTCTGAGAGAACAGCTCTGACAGCCCTATGGCTTGCCCAAGGTCATCCAGCAGCTGCAAGTGGAGGAGTGGGGGATCTAACCTGGCTCTCCCAGATTAGAGTCCGCACACTTAACCACTACACCAAACTGAGGCTATTGTGCTTTGGTCACATTGTGAAAGGACAAGTGTCACTGGAAAAGACAGTCATGCTAGGCTAGGAAAAGTGGAAGGCTGCAGGAAGAGAGGAAGACCCGAAGGAAGACCGAATGTGAGATGGGTTGACTCCGTCAAGGAAACCACCAGGCCCTCAGTTTGCAAGACGTGAGCAAGGCCATTAACGATAGAAGAAGAAGAAGAAGAAGAAGAAGAAGAAGAAGAAGAAGAAGAAGAAGAAGAAGAGAAAATTGGATTTATACCCCGCCCTTCACTACCCAAAGGTGTCTCAGAATGGCTCACAATCTCCTTCCCCTTCCCCTCCCCACAACAGACGCCCTGTGAGCAGTGTTCCCTCTAAGCTGAGTTAGTGTGAGCTAGCTTACAGTTTTTTAGCCTCCGGCTCACACATTTTTGTCCTAGCTCAAGGATGGCTCCAGTGCAAACTAATTTATGAACTGGCTGTCTTCTGCTTCTTCTTCCATTTCTGCTGCTGCTGCATCCTTGTAGGTTTGCAGCTTACAGATAACACACCTGAACAGCATACTCAAGATTGCAACGGCACAGATGTTTTGATGCAGTAATTCAGAGCGAGAGGCGTCAGTCATCAGACACTGTTCAATAAACAAAACATTGCAAGAGTGCTAATGTTTCAAGCATGATTTTATTTTGAGTAAAAAAAAGACCCTTTGTGTATCTGTCCTTTATAAAGTTTATATCTCTGCTACCTGGCATTACATTTTACGACACACAAG
>NW_015169956.1:0-2236 GCF_001447785.1 Gekko japonicus | reverse complement strand
AGCTTGTACCTGAAGGTGGGCCGGGGGGGCTCTGCAACTTACCTGGCTGCTTCTTGCTCCTCGTGGCCCGACTGAGGGCTGCTGGGAGCAGGGGGTGGGGCTTGTTGCATGTGCCCGTCCCCTGGGCTCCTTACTGCCGGAACTCCGCTCCTGTGCAGTCCCACAGAAAATGAGCCCTGGACTGACCGGAGACCTTCTGGGATTATAACTGATCTCCAGGTGGCAGAAGTCAATTCCCTCTGGAGAAGATGGCCGCTTTGGAAGGTTTTATGGCATTCTTCCCCATCGGAGTCCAATCCCTCCCCCAGCCCCGCCCTTCTCAAGCTCCCCCCCCCAAAAAATCTCCAGGGATTTCCCAACACCGAGCTGGTGACCCTGGTTGAAAGTGACTTAACGGCTCTTAACAGACACACACCACGATCAAGGCGCTGGTTGGTTTATTTTCTTCCTCTGCTGCCTCCCTGTTTTCACAACGCACCTGTGGTTAGGCTGTGGGCGTTGGATATTGTAACTGCATGCAAGAGGATTTGGGAGGGAAAGGGTTAAGAGAATTCTCTCACTGGGGGACACTTGGTAGTTGGCTCCACCCTCTCATTGGTTTAGATCAGGGGTGTCAAACATGCAGCCCGGGGGCTAGATCAGGCCTCCGGAGGGCATCCATCAGGATACCTATTGTAAGCCGCCCTGATCCCGCTCGCGGGGAGGGTGGGGTAGAAATGTAATCATAAATAAATAAAACCAGGCCCGCAGTGGGACTGGCTGTCTTCTGCTTCTTCTTCCATTTCTGCTGCTGCTGCATCATTGTAGGTTTGCTGCTTACAGATAACACACCTGAACGGCGTACTCAAGATTGCAGTGGCACAGATGTTTTGGTGCAGTAATTCAGACCGAGAGGCGTCAGTTATCAGACACTGTTCAATAAACAAAACATTGCAAGAGTGCTAATGTTTCAAGCATGATTTTATTTTGAGTAAAAAAAAAAGACCCTTTGTGTTTGTGTCCTTTATAAAGTTTATATCTCTGTTACCTGGCATTACATTTTATGACACACATGGCCCAGCCTGACTAGGTCTCATTTATGTCAGATCCGGCCCTCATAACAAATGAGTTTGACACCCCTGGGTTAGATGTTGAGCCTCTCTGGTCCTTGCCTGCCTTCCATTTCATCTTAGATAGGACTTTTCCCTCTCTCTCTTACCTGGGCTTGGAGCTGTAGCAAGTTAACCTTTTCCTGAAGTTAATCTTTTCACCATAAGTTAAACGTACCTACATGAATACGTCATGTCAGGTGTGCTTCTATTCTTGTAAGAAGAAAAACATTCTTTCTCTTGTGACCCTTGGAGTCAGATCATCTTTGTAATTTGTTTGAACAGCATTTTCCCTTAAATTGGGAAATGTGGAGGATCTGGGATACAGCAGAAAAACTTTTGCGCTTCCATGGCAAATGGTTGTTTTTTTTTAAACCTTTAACCAGGGGTCATTTTGTAGAAAAAGAGGTGCAGGAGCTCATTAGCATAACTCATTAGCATAACCTATTTGCATATGCCACACCCCCTGACATCACCGGAAGTGTGTCAGAAGGCAACACCCACCGCTCAGGCTCCAATGGACTCTTTTGGATTGCTAGCTATTGGGGGGGGGGGGGATGTGGAGATGATCTGTCCTCGCAGAGGAGGGAGAGCTTGTACCTGAAGAAAACTTGGTCTTAGAGGTGCCACTGGACTGTTTTGGGCCGGGGGGCCGGGGGGGCTCTGCAGTTTACCTGGCTGCTTCTTGCTCTGACTGAGAGCAGGGGGAGGGGCTTGTTGCATGTGCCCGCCCCCTGAGCTCTTTACTGCCGGAGCTCCGCTCCTGTGCGCTCCTGCAGGAAATGACCCCAGGGGATACTGCAGAAAAGCTTTTGCACTTCCATGGCAAATGGTGTTTTTTTTTTAACCTTTAACCCAAAAGTTGGTTCAGCCATGAGAATGGCAATCTGCTGAACTGAATGCAGAGGTGCAGTGGAGATGACCGATTTCACTGGTCTATGCATGCAATCGTACAATCCCAACAGCCACATTCACTCTTTTATATATGCACCTTCTGGATAAAAGCCCCCTAACCTTTTAATTTTTTAAAAAGCCCTTTTAATTTAAAAAAACAAACAAACCCACAATAGTTTGCAAGGAGGAGCTAGCTTATCACAGAAGCACAATCCATTCTGGTACGGTCCATCCTGCAGCCTTATTTTTGTTTG
>NW_015169955.1:33001-43571 GCF_001447785.1 Gekko japonicus | reverse complement strand
AGGACACAAAAACAAAGGTGTTTTTTTAAGTTAAAAAAAACATGCTTAAAACCTCTAGCACTTTTGCAGTATTTTGTTTATTTAACAGTGTCTGATAGCTAACATCTCTTGGTCTGAATTATTCCATCAAAATGTCTGTGCTGTTGCAATCTTGAGTATGCTGTTGAGGTGTGTCTCTGTAAGCTGCAAACTTACGATGACGAAGCAGCAGCAGAACTGGAAGAAGAAGCAGAAGACAGCCAGTTCCACTGCGGGCCTGACAGAAGCCCTCCGGGGGCCTGATCTGGCCCCTGGGCCGCACGTTTGGCACCCCTGCCCTAAAGGATTTTGGGAGCTGTTAAGTTGCTGAGAATTCTCTGTTGGAGATCTGCTGCAGTTCCATCTGGAAGGAGAATAGCTTTTACACCTGTTTAGCTCTGTAAACCACGGTTCCCCAACATGACACCCGTGGGCACGATGGTACCCACCAGCACCATTTGTGGTACTCACCAAGTGTTCTTAGAAACTAGATGAGGCTTCTGTCCTGGAGCGCTTCTGACGGGCCATCGGAAATCTGATTGGCTGTCAAGATTTCTAAAAAGTGGCTTCAGCAACCACTGCCACCACGGCACAAGGGTCACCACTGTGTTACCGTGTGCATGTGCGGGAAGATATTTTAAAACAATGTGTTCCTCTTAAAAGGCATCTCATGAAACAGATCTTCTGCCAGAAATGTTGAAGAGTTACTATCAGAGTTATGCGTAACCTCACTCCCTGCAGTTCTGAGGCTGGCTCCGCCTCCTTCAGCAGCCATTTTGTGGTTGCACCCACCACTCTGTGTCCGAATTCCAAAGGTTTCCACAAGGTTGGGGACCCATGTATATACATTTGCCAAGACAGGTCTGACCCACAGGACTCCACCCACTGCAAGTTGTGTGTATTGGTGTGAGCTTTCCGTGTCCTTCTCAGGTCCAATAGGACAATTTGGCTTGCGCCAATGGCCCAGTGAAGGAGCTGCGGTGGCTCAAGTGGTTAAGACGCTGAACTGCAGGCTGTGGAAGGTCGGTAGTTCAGCAGTTCAAGACCTGGGTGCCGCATGACGGAGTGAGCTCCCGTCTCTCGTTACAGCTCCTGCCAACCTAGCAGTTCGAAAGCAAGAAATTGCAAGTAGATAAATAGGCACCCCTTCGGTGGGAAGGTAACAGCGTTCCGTGCGCCTTGGTGTTTAGTCATGCCGGCCACATGACCACAGAAACATCTTCGGACAGCGCTGGCTCTTCGGTTTGAAACGGAGATGAGTACCGCAACCCTAGAGTTGGACTCGACTGGCTTTCAAGCAAGGGAAACCTTTACCTTTACCTAATGGCCCAGTGAACCCTTGAAAATCCCTGTCTACAAACAGATCTTTAATGTATTTACCTCTTGGTAGAACCCAAAGCAGCTCACATCTTTCTCCTCTCCTCCATTTTATCCTCACAGTAACCCTGCGAGGTAGGCTAGGCTGAGATGACGGAACAGGCCGAAGGTCACCCAGCCAGCTTCCATGACATGAGCTGGTATTTGAACCAGGGTGTCCCAGATACCAGTCCAATACTTTTAGCCGCTACACCACACTGATTGCTTTTGGTGGCGGTGTTCCAATCACACGTACACATGTTTGATCTGATTTGATTTATTGGATTGTTATCCCGCTCTCCCCGGTGTCCAGGCTCAGAGCAGGTAACAGTACTGATAATAACATTTAACGATTCACTATTAACATTTCCAGTGCATAAATACAATAAAATATCTAATAACATATAACAGAAGAAGAGAGAAGAGATTGGATTTATGCCCCGCCCTTCACTTGGCGTCTCAGAGCGGCTGACAATCTCCTTTCCCTCCCCCTCCCCACAACAGACACCTGGTGAGGTCGGTGGGGCTGAGAGAGCTCTCTCGAGAACTGCCCCTGAGAGAACAGCCCTGAGAGAACTTGTAACTGACCCAGGGTCACACCAGCATCTGCATGGGGGGGGAGTGGGGAATCAAACCCGGTTCTCCCAGATTAGCGTCCATGCTCCTAACCATTACACCAACTGTAACAAAATACATCCTACTGTAAACCAGAAACATAATTAAAAGATGGCATAAAAACTCAGGGGGGATATATAATCTGTCTGATCTGAAAGGAGAGGGGAGACGAAAGGAAGAAAGGGAGAGAAAGAACTTATGACCAACCCAAGGTCACACCAGCAGCTGCATGTGGAGAAGCGAGGTATCCAACCCGGCTCTCCCAGATTAGAGTCCGTGCTTTTAGCCACTATACCAAATTGGCTCTCTGGTTTGGGGGGTGGACTCTGTGGCACTGTATTCCACTGAAGTCCCTTCCCCAGGTTCCACCTCCAAACCTCCAGGAATTTCCCAGGCCACAGTTGGCAACCCTAAAATGCAGACAGACACCTCCCCTCCCTCCTACATACTCTGAGGATCTGTTATAGGTCCTGGGTAACGTATACAGGAAGTGGCGATGGGGGAACGGATTCTCTAATCTGCAGGCTGGAGGTGACACCTTCGAAAGTGGCGACGGGAGAAATGGATTCTCTCATTTGCAGGCCGGGGTGACACCTCTGAAACGGGTCTGTGTTTCCTCGGCCTAAAATCATTTTAACGGCCAGGCCAAGAGGCAAGCCTGGCTCTGCGTGAGGAGTCCAGGAGGCATTAGGAGATTCGAGCCGATTGGCTGGGAAAGACCGATCCCCCCGGAGCGGTATCTGCAGTCATAATAAAAGGTATCGAACAGCCGGCGGGATTTACGGGCGGGTCAAGGAGCCCCATGCTCATAAACGTCGTTCCCTGCTTGGCACTCGTAACTCTTCATTTTCCCTTGCGCGGAAAGAAAGGGGAGGCGGCTCGCGGCCTCCACTCCTGAGAAAGACAGGCGCAACACGGGAAGTGCGAAAGCAGTGGAAGGGAACAGAGAGAGAGAGAGAGCAAAATGGCGGAACAGCAAGTGGCCGAAAAGGAGAGGGATTTTCCGTTGGGGGGAGGAGGCAGGAAGAAGGTGGGTGGGTCAGGCACATGCGGCTGGTGTGGTACGGGATTCGAACCAGGGTTACCAGGTAGGGTTTCTAGCCAACAGGTCCAGGTGGGGGTTCCCTCACCTTTACCTTTACCTAACTGAACCGGTTGAAAGTGTTCCGGGGCATATCAGCTGTCATGTATTCAAAGCTGCCTCAAATGCAATGTGTGAAACATCTAACTGAAATGTCATGTTAAGCTTCGTCCTGGGCTAGGATCCAAAGACATCCAATCAGGCTACTAGCCCAGGAACTAACAGCCAATCACTCTACAGCAAGCTCCCTGAGCGGGAACGTTCGTGATTGGTCTTTATTGGAACAACCTCATTGGTTGGCAATTGTACAGTGGGCGTGGCTACATTAGCCGGGAATGTTTAAAAGCAGGACAGCTGCAATGTAAAGGCTGTTCTGGCTATCAGATGTTGATCCGTGTTGGAGCTGTGTTCGAGTTGAAGAATAAAGTTGTGTTCTTGCTGAATCACTCTCCGACTGCTTTGTTAAGTGAGCGACTTAACATCAGCCACGCAGCACACCCTGCTGTGGGTTACCAATGGAGAAATCTGTCAGCTAGGCTGCCATATGGTTTATAGGCCTAGAGTTCGCCTGCCTGACCTGTGTACAAGTTAGTGCCACATTCCTTCCCTTTTCTCCTTATCGCTGACCTTGCCTGTGTAGTGTCTCCGACTTAATTAACCGTGAGACTAGTTTCGTTTCTCAGCCTCGCCCATGGGTTATGCTTTCCCGCCCGTGGGAAACGGGCCGATTGGCTCACAGGTGGTGGTGGTGGGACCTGTTGAATCCTCTATATCACTATATGCTTGTTCTATAGTCGTCATTCCTAACAGTGACCATGTTACTGCAACCATAGTACTAACAATAAAGTAAAACCTTTCTTGGAAGAGTGTGCTCTGTTGTTTTGCTGTGGGTCCTGACAAAATCCCGTGGTCAAGCATCCACCTTATTGCAGCAGCTCAGCCACGGAACACACAGCCAAATCCATTCTGCGTGCGTTTCCCCACGTTCAGGCATCCGGCCATGCACGATGATTGCGTGGGGGCACTGAAAACGCCACTTGTGATGTGGTGCCTTTTTGACTCAGCTCCAAGTCGTCCTATGACAGGATAATTATGGCTGGGGGACGCAGAACAGACACGGCTGTCTGACCTGTACCCATTTGATCCGGAATGAAGGAGCGGCTGTGTTGGGCCAAACTGCCCCCACAATCACGTCATGGGATTTTACGTGTTTTGCTCTAGTCTACTGTCTAGCTGTGGTGGCTCAAGTGGTTAAGACGCTGAACTGCAGGCTGTGGAAGGTCGGTAGTTCGGCAGTTCGAGACCCGAGTGTGCCGCATGACGGAGTGAGCTCCCGTCTCTAGTTCCAGCTCCTGCCAACCTAGCAGTTCGAAAGCAAGAAATTGCAAGTAGATAAATAGGTACCGCTTCGGTGGGAAGGTCACAGCGTTCCGTGCGCCTTGGTGTTTAGTCATGCCGGCCACATGACCACGGAAACGTCTTTGGACAGCGCTGGCTCTTCGGCTTGGAAACGGAGATGAGCACCGCAACCCTAGAGTCGGATTCGACTGGCTTTCGAGCAAGGGAACCTTTACCTTTACCTTTACTAGAGGTCTGAAGGCCGGTAGGAGCCCAAGAAGGTCAGGTCAAACAAGAGAGCTTCCTGCGGTGCTCTTCCCCAGGAAATAGGGCAAGGAGCCGGCTGATCGGAGACCCCCTCTCTCAATGCTAATGAGTTCCTGCTGGGCGTGGCCAACTCCAGAGCCAGCCGGAACTCCACTCCTGTGCATTCCTTTTTAAAAATAGCCCTGGTTTTAATAAGTAAATCGATATTAAATGCGACAGGCCATTCCACAGGGATGGGGCCACGGCCGAGAAGGCCACGGCTCTTGTCGCCATTCAACATACTTCCGGGAAAGAAGATGGCTCTAGTGGTTGGTACGCTGTGCCTGTTGAATTTCGATCTGCTAACGGCACGCAGCTAGAAAGGCACTGATCGAGGATACCCTACCTGTTGAATTTCAGCCTCGTGCTTGCAGTTGGTGCAGGACCCCATCGGCCCAACCAGTGCAGCGTTGGTTCCCCTGTGGGAACGCCTTCTGTTCTCTGCCTCCAGCGGCTTCCATGACCTTGGGTGAAAAGTACCACCGGGCTTTCCTTTCCCTGACGGAGATGAAAGTGCAGGCGGAGGAGGAAGACACCGCATTTAACGGCTTGAGGATTTATCGCCCTATTTTCCGCCTTCACTCCCATCTCTTTTACGAGGCCCATAAATGTCTCCAAATCTGGGGGGGGGGTAATTAAATACTCGAGACAATGTTTCTGGCGCAGGACGAGCCAACCAACTCTGCTCGCCTTTTGGAGAGGCTGAAATAAATACACGCCAGTACCCTGCACACTCCCTGGGTTCCTGCCTTCCCCATTGATGTTTATTTTTCCTTTTTTTATCTGGCTCATTCAGTCTCTTCATCCCCCTTTGGAAGAGCCTTCTGTCTTCGCCCAAGACTTATTTTGAAGTTCTCAGGACAGGTGGACAGATGAAGCTGCCTTCTACTGAATCGCAACCTTGATCCATCAAGGTCGGTGTTGTCTACTCAAACCGGCGGCAGCTCTCCAGGCTGAGGTCTTTCCCATTCTAGCGGGTGAGCCGGCCCTGGCCCTGAGGAACTGTTAGGGGTCCTGTAGGGCCCTGATTTCATATGGGAGCTCATTCCACCAGGTAGGGGCCAGAGCCGAGAAAGCCCTGGCCCTGGTCAAGGCAGGACGGACGTCCCTGGGGCCGGGGACCACCAGGAGATGCTGGTTCACAGATCGTAGTATCCTACGAGGCTCATAAGGGGAACGGGAGTTGTCAGCTAGGCCTCTCGCAAACCCTGGATGCCATGGGATTGGGGTGACTCTGGAATGTTAACTTTCAGTTCTGCTGTGTCTTCTATGTTTCTATTATCTCTGGATGACCTTCTGTGCCCGGTGTAGTTTTTCTCTTGGGAAAAGTAGCCTGTTACTTTGGCGGGCTTCTACCTGGACCCTAATTGGCCCTAGACCATCAGGGGGCCTCTTTGAACACTGTATAACTGTTTGCTTCGCATGCTTTATCTTAGTTCTAACACAAAGTAGTTACGGTATCTGCATACTCTCAATGTCTCAACAAACTTTACTTCTTTGAATGAGAGCTGTTGGGAACTGATCGCTGCAGGAGTCTGATGGTGGTCTCGACAATATGCGAGTCTTTGATGGACTTCTTCCTAGCAGCCTAGGCCTTCAGAGCAAAAATTGAAGTTATCCGTCCGGATAATAACTCACATTTCAATGTATCTGACGAAGTGCACACGCACACAAAAGCTCATACCTTGAGTCTTTGTCTCAAAGGTGCCACTGGACTCAAATCTTATTCTCAGACGTTTTAACAACTATTGAAAGCTGCCTCGAGCCACGAGGAAAGGCGAGATACAAACGTTCTAATCAGGGCTTTTTTGGTAGAAAAAAAACAGCGGGAACTCATTAGCATAACAGGCCACACCCAACAGCAGAAACGCATTAGCATATTAGGCCACACCCCGGACAGTGCAGCACATTAGCATATTAGGTCACGCCCCCATGTTACCAGAGGTGTGGTCATTCAGCCACACCCACCTTTTGCTTTTTATTCTGTTTACCTTGTCTGTGCCAGGGCTCTTTTTGTAGCCGGCTGGTCCTTTTAAGTAGAGATGCCAGGGGTTGGACCTGGGACCTCCTTCTGCATGCCAAGCAGATGCTCTTCCACTGAGCCAGGGTCTCAAGTCAAGGTATTTCTCATCACCTCTTGCCTGGTCCTTTTAAGTAGAGATGCCAGGGGTTGGACCTGGGACCTCCTTCTGCATGCCAAGCAGATGCTCTTCCACTGAGCCAGGGTCTCAAGTCAAGGTATTTCTCATCACCTCTTGCCTGGTCCTTTTAAGTAGAGATGCCAGGGGTTGGACCTGGGACCTCCTTCTGCATGCCAAGCAGATGCTCTTCCACTGAGCCAGGGTCTCAAGTCAAGGTATTTCTCATCACCTCTTGCCTGGTCCTTTTAAGTAGAGATGCCAGGGGTTGGACCTGGGACCTCCTTCTGCATGCCAAGCAGATGCTCTTCCACTGAGCCAGGGTCTCAAGTCAAGGTATTTCTCATCACCTCTTGCCTGGTCCTTTTAAGTAGAGATGCCAGGGGTTGGACCTGGGACCTCCTTCTGCATGCCAAGCAGATGCTCTTCCACTGAGCCAGGGTCTCAAGTCAAGGTATTTCTCATCACCTCTTGCCTGGTCCTTTTAAGTAGAGATGCCAGGGGTTGGACCTGGGACCTCCTTCTGCATGCCAAGCAGATGCTCTTCCACTGAGCCAGGGTCTCAAGTCAAGGTATTTCTCATCACCTCTTGCCTGGTCCTTTTAAGTAGAGATGCCAGGGGTTGGACCTGGGACCTCCTTCTGCATGCCAAGCAGATGCTCTTCCACTGAGCCAGGGTCTCAAGTCAAGGTATTTCTCATCACCTCTTGCCTGGTCCTTTTAAGTAGAGATGCCAGGGGTTGGACCTGGGACCTCCTTCTGCATGCCAAGCAGATGCTCTTCCACTGAGCCAGGGTCTCAAGTCAAGGTATTTCTCATCACCTCTTGCCTGGTCCTTTTAAGTAGAGATGCCAGGGGTTGGACCTGGGACCTCCTTCTGCATGCCAAGCAGATGCTCTTCCACTGAGCCAGGGTCTCAAGTCAAGGTATTTCTCATCACCTCTTGCCTGGTCCTTTTAAGTAGAGATGCCAGGGGTTGGACCTGGGACCTCCTTCTGCATGCCAAGCAGATGCTCTTCCACTGAGCCAGGGTCTCAAGTCAAGGTATTTCTCATCACCTCTTGCCTGGTCCTTTTAAGTAGAGATGCCAGGGGTTGGACCTGGGACCTCCTTCTGCATGCCAAGCAGATGCTCTTCCACTGAGCCAGGGTCTCAAGTCAAGGTATTTCTCATCACCTCTTGCCTGGTCCTTTTAAGTAGAGATGCCAGGGGTTGGACCTGGGACCTCCTTCTGCATGCCAAGCAGATGCTCTTCCACTGAGCCAGGGTCTCAAGTCAAGGTATTTCTCATCACCTCTTGCCTGGTCCTTTTAAGTAGAGATGCCAGGGGTTGGACCTGGGACCTCCTTCTGCATGCCAAGCAGATGCTCTTCCACTGAGCCAGGGTCTCAAGTCAAGGTATTTCTCATCACCTCTTGCCTGGTCCTTTTAAGTAGAGATGCCAGGGGTTGGACCTGGGACCTCCTTCTGCATGCCAAGCAGATGCTCTTCCACTGAGCCAGGGTCTCAAGTCAAGGTATTTCTCATCACCTCTTGCCTGGTCCTTTTAAGTAGAGATGCCAGGGGTTGGACCTGGGACCTCCTTCTGCATGCCAAGCAGATGCTCTTCCACTGAGCCAGGGTCTCAAGTCAAGGTATTTCTCATCACCTCTTGCCTGGTCCTTTTAAGTAGAGATGCCAGGGGTTGGACCTGGGACCTCCTTCTGCATGCCAAGCAGATGCTCTTCCACTGAGCCAGGGTCTCAAGTCAAGGTATTTCTCATCACCTCTTGCCTGGTCCTTTTAAGTAGAGATGCCAGGGGTTGGACCTGGGACCTCCTTCTGCATGCCAAGCAGATGCTCTTCCACTGAGCCAGGGTCTCAGGTCAAGGTCCTTCCCATCACCTACCACCAGGTCCTTATAACTGGAGATGCCGGGGATCGAACCTGGGACCTTCTGCATGCCAAACAGATGCTCTTCCACTGAGCCACACCCCCTCTCGATCCGCACCCTTCTGGAGGGCCTGCAGTTTCATGCGTGAGAAAATGCCACTGTCTTTATGAGATAAGTGACAGGCTGACACCCGACAGGTAAAGTCTGCCCCTGTGCTCCCCCCCACAATGGAAGCAAACAGTCCCGGTTAAATTTTTGACCACTGGCTGGCTACAGAAGGCCTTTGAAACCCACCCCAAAGAAAGCCAACGGGATCCACCCCCTCCGAGACCTTCCATCCGTAACTCTCTTCCCCTTTCTCCTTTCAGTGGGGACATGATTAAAGCAGACAGAGAGGGAGAAAAAGAAATAGCCGCTGGACGTGTCCGGCAGGCAATTTCTGTGCCCGCTGCAGAGTGAAGAATAAAAGTCCCCCGGTGCTTGAAATCTGCAATTTATCGTTATTGCAGGATAACAGGAAAGTCGGGCGAGATAGCACCTACCCCCGGGGACAGCTGAAGTCGGCTCACTTACCCTCAAGAGAAAGAACCGGCGGACGAAATGGGATGGAAGTGTCTCGGAAGGAAGAGAGAGGAAGGCCTGCTGTGACTTCTTTTTAGCAGGGAGGGCTTGGAAATACACGCCGGAGAGAGAAAGGAGCTCCTGCCGAGCAAGGGACCCAGCTGTGGGCCTTGCGTTTGATCCAGAAGGATCTTCTTGCATTCACAAGAGAGCTCTGCATGCGCACGGGGGATTCAGAGAGCAAGTAGTTACAGGGTGGCCGGATCCGGGTTGGGTAACTCTTGGAGGTTTGGGGGTGGAGCCTGGGGAGGACAGGGACCTCAGTGGGGCACAAGGCCACAGACTCCACCCTCCAGAGCAGCCATTTTTCTCCAGGGGAAACTGATCTCTTGTCACTTGGAGATCAGTTGTAAAAGCAGGGGGGTCTCCAGCAATGTTCCCCCTAAGCCATGGAGTCTTGTGAGCAAAAATTCTACTTTGTGAGCTACTGGCATTCAAGTTGTGAGCAAGTGATTTGGCTACTGCATAAATTAGTTGGCTCTGGAGCCCCATCCTTCCTGAGCTAAGGCAAAAATCTGTGAGCCGGGGGATAAAAAACTGTGAGCTGGCTCACACTAACTCAGCTTAGAGGGGACACTGGACTCTCCAGCCACAACCTGGAAGTTGAGTACAAGGAAGGGACCACAGTTGTAGGCACATACCAAAAAACAAAGAAACACTGTAATAAAAATAACATTTAATGATTCATGTGAACATCAATATGTATCTCTATTCAAACGTGACAATATTGCTTAGAAAAACTTGACATATTCAAGGAAAAGTCCAACATCATGATACGCTGTATGAGCACCCGGCTTTATACTCATTTCATTAGTCTTCCTCAGGAGTAATCCTCTAAGGTTGGAAGGTGTAAACCTCTCGAGACAGCTTAGCTTCTTTTGAATGCAGTTTAACTTCTTTTTTTACTGCCTTGCAATTGTTGCAGCTGAAATTCTTTTTTCAAAATGTCCAGAAACAAACATGGTTATTGAGATTGGAAAGAGGCATGCTATATTCCATTCAACTGCTGTATCAAGAGGTTTACACACTTTGGTTTTAAAAACCCCACAACCCTGTTTGCCACGGCAGCGGCACCTAGCCATTGCTGCTGTGATCGCGCCGCGCCGCTTCTTTGCCACACCACAGGATTGTCGTATGATCAGCACCTCCCCCCAAACCACGGGATGTCGGTGGGACGTATGATCCGGCAGCCGCGTGGTAGTTCGCTCCGGGGCAAACAGCCAC
>NW_015169955.1:27627-32461 GCF_001447785.1 Gekko japonicus | reverse complement strand
TTCTCTGCCCTGTTGTTGGCCCTCCAGAGGAACTGGCTGGCCACCGTGTGAGACAGGAGGCTGGACTAGATGGACCACTGATCTGATCCAGCAGGTCTCCTCTGATGTTCTTATGAAGGCCTCGGCCTCTCTGCCCTGTCGTTGGCCCTCCAGAGGAAGTGATTGGCCACTGTGTGAGACAGGATGTTCGACTAGATGGATAGGGTCACCAGCTCTGGGTTGGGAAATACCTGGAGATTTGTGGGGTGGAGCCTGAGAAACGCAGGGTTTGGGAAGGAAGGGACCTCAGCAGGGTACAATGCCACAGAGTCCACCCTCCCGAACAGCCATTTCCCCCAGAGGAACCGATGTTCTCGTCTGGAGATCAGTTATCCTAGTGGGAGCTCTCTAGGACCAAACTAGGGGCTGGCAGCCCTGGACCTGAGGTCTGACCCAGCAGGACTCTTTTTACGTCTTGACGTTCTCATGCTACCCAAAATCCTTTCCGCACCCAGTGAGCGAGAGCCTTTGACTGCAGGCACCCAGGATCGAACCATGTAGCTGCAATACACAAAGCTCCACCTCTGAGCTGGAGCTCCCTTCAGGGAGTCCCGCACCCACCTCCCAAATGGTAATCTCAAAACGGCCCCTATGCAGGTGTGAGGAGAGAGCAGATGGCAGCAGTTTAACTGCCGAAAGTTTCCAAGATCAAAGGAGGTGCTTTTTTATTGTCGTTTTGCATTGTAATTCTGCCACCTTCAACTAATTTATAGGTTTCCTGGTTCTTTGTTGGGGTGGGGGTGGCTTTTAAATTTGCTGTTAGACTGCTGGGGTGTGGCTTGTTTTGAAATGCTTTAAAAAATCTGAAATGCGGCTCTGACGTCAAGATGGGAAAGTCTCGATGGAACCCAATCTGTTTGGGGTTTTTTAATCCCCCCACCCAAGTTCATAGTAAATGTTTCTGTGCTTAAGACTTCTGGTCATGTAAGCCGAAATAAATAAAGTAAAGTAAATACAGTAAATGTTTCCAGCATACTTTTAGCAGAGCACCAGATTGAGAAAGGAATATAAAAGGATTTGGGAAAAACACAAGTCTGCTGTACCTTTCTCTATACATGCCCTATCAGCTGTTAAAATATAGGACAAGCTCTTTTGCTTAGTTGTTCTAGTTCTCTACAGAGCCACCATTACCTCAAAGCTTGCTCCAATTCTCCCAGGTGACCACATGGTCAGTGGCTGCCTTCCTTTTGCAAGGAGATTTTAGTTACTTCATTTCTATCTCACCTTTCTCCTCAGCTGGGAGCCAAGGCTACTTACGTCATTCTCCTCTCCTCCCTTTGACCCTCACAACAACCCTATGAGGTAGGTTAGGCTGAGAGTGGGTCCCAGTGGGGACCCAAGGTGACGAACATCATTCTCCTCTCCTCCCTTTGACCCTCACAACCACCACCACCCTGGGAGGTAGGTTAGGTGGACTGGCCCAAGGTCACCTCACAAGCTTCCATGGCACAAGTCAGCATTCGAACCTGGGTCTCTCAGACACTGGACTGACACTCTTAACCGTGAGACTCTTACCACGCTGTCATGTCCCTTCAGAGGACTAGTGTTTTATGTTTTCGTGCTTGACCTGAAGCAAATCAAGCCAAGGCATTGTCTTGGTTGACGAGCTTCCATGACAGTGAGGAGTCAAACCTAGGTATCCCTGGGGTATAGTGGTTAAGAGTGGCGAACTCTAAACTGGAGAACCGGGTATTGATTCCCCACTCCTCCACAGATTCCCCACTCCTCCACATGAAGCCAGCTGGGTGACCGTGGATCAGTCACAGTTCTCTCAGAGCTCTCTTAGCCGCATGTACCTCACAGGGTATCTGTGGTGGAGAGAGGAAGGGAAGGAGATTGTAAGCCGCTCCAAGACTCCGAGTGAAGGGCGGGGTATAAATCCAACTCTTCTCCTCCTCCTCTCTGACCACTCCACCACACATTCTGCCTTGTGTTGTGGAGAGTTCTGCCGCCCAAGACCTGTGGAAATAAGCAAGAACCATGTAAGACCAACCGGTGGAGAGATGACCATAACAAATGTCTTCTGGCGCCTTTGGGCAGAAGAGAACCAGCCCCCCCTCACTGGGAGTAATGTTTCCTTTCCTCAAGAGGCTCGGTGACAAAATTGCCCCCCCCCCCCCCCCTGACAAAACAGTAGGAAGAGCCCCGCCAGCCTCCCATAATTCGTTTACAAGATCTTAATAAAAATCTGTGGTAGGTTTCATCGGGCGCTGATTTATTGCCCAGATGGGAGATAAGGATGCATCCAATGAAGGCCGGGGAAGATAATTTCCTCCCCGCTTTCAGATACGAGGGAAGAGGCTGGTAGGATGTTGCTCTCTCCGGAAGGCGGCCAGAGGAAACCTTCGGTGAGATCCAACATCAAGATCTAGGGTCCGCCAAGAGTGGATCTGTCGAGGTGGGCAAAGGGCAGAGAAGGGTGACCCGAACGACACCTTTTCTGTGAGCATGGGGAAGATTTTAATTTGGAATGGGGATACCAGCCTCCAGGTGGGACCTGGGGATCAGTTGGAAAAAGCAGGAGATCTCCAGGCCGTACGTAGGGATTGGCAACCCTGGAGCCATCGACAGATCCATCCAGAATTTCTTAAGAAGCGGGGTGTTATCATCCCAGGTCCCAGTTTGGAAGGAGCAAGAAGGGGTTTAACTCTCCCTCTTACATTTGGTTTCATGGAGACACCCGTCCCCCTCCAGGCCAGGACAGAGACAACCAAAGATGGTTTGCCATCACCTGCCTCTGCGTAGCGACCCTGGACTTCCTTGGTGGTCTCCCATCCAAGGACTAACCAGGGCCGACCCTGCTTAGTTTCTGAGATTTGACAAGATCGGGCTAGCTTGGACCATCTAAGTCAGAGCAGAGATGTTCAGAGGTGTTTTGTCACTATCTGCCTCTGCTTGGCAACCCTGGACTTCCTTGGTGGTCTCCCATCCAAGTACTAACCAGGGCCAACCCAGTGTAGCTTCTGAGATCTGAGATGATCAGGCTAGCCTGGGCCATCTAGGTCATGGCGGAGACATGCAGAGGTGGTTTGCCATTGCCCGCCTCTGCATAGCAACCCTGGACTTCCTTGGTGGTCACCCATCCAAGTACTAAACATGGGCAACCCTGCTTAGCTTCTGAGATCTGAGATGATCAGGCTAGCCTGGGCCATCTAGGTCATGGCGGAGACATGCAGAGGTGGTTTGCCATTGCCCGCCTCTGCATAGCAACCCTGGGCTTCCTTGGTGGTCACCCATCCAAGTACTAAACATGGGCAACCCTGCTTAGCTTCTGAGATCTGACAAGATTAGTTTCGCCTGGACCATCCAGGTCAAGGCAAGAGACAACCAGAGGTGGTTCGCCATTGCTTGCCTCTGCTTGGCAACCCTGGGCTTCCTTGGTGGTCTCCCATTCAAGTACCAACCAGGGCTGACTCAGCTTAGCTTCTGAGATCTGAGGAGATCAGGCTAGCCTGGGCCATCCAGGTCAGGGCAAGAGACGAACAGAGGTGGTTTGCCATTGCCTGCCTCTGCATGGCAACCTTGGGCTTCCTTGGTGGTCTCCCATCCAAGTACTAACCAGGGCTGATCCTGCTTAGCTTCTGAGATCTGACTAAATCAGGCTAGCCTGGACCATCCGGGTCAGGGCAGTGGCTCTCCTTGGAAGAGATGCTTGGAGTAACCCCAACACTGCTTCTCCACACTACCGCTCTCGACATAACCTGGACTTTGATGCAATTTTATGTTCCTTTGTGGCAACAAATGTCTTCTGGTCTCATCCTTTGGTAGCAGGGACACTCCAGGTATCTCTTGGGGCTTTATCCCCCCCCCCCCCCCCTTTTGTGCTCACTGAATTAAGTTCTTTAATTGCAATATTAAAAAAGGATAACTGGAAGTCAATTATAAAAGCCTTTGCAAATTGCCTGTGTTAATAGCCAGCCAGGAACAACACGGATCTCTGCGGCACCTGCCCAGAAGGGGCTGTTTCCATGGCTTTGTGAATCGGCCTGCTTAATTGCCTAGAAGGAGAAGAAAATAATTCAGGAAAAGTTAGGAACGATAGAAGGCTGTTTTCTATTTTTAATAGGGTCGGTGGTAAATGGGATGATCGCCATGGCCGGCTTATTCATAGCCCAGCAAGAATTCCAGATCGCTTGGCAACACCTGGCTCCAGTCCTCTCTGTCCAGCACATTTCTATCCCACCCTCCCTTCTGATTTCTCCAGGGGGTGCAGAGGGTTCTTTGTTCCTTATTTCCCTTGTTCCTTATCTCCACAACGGCCCTGTGGGGTACATTATGCTACTTACATCCTGATTGTCCACTCAACTCCTCCCTCCCGCCTTCCTTCGTTCCTCCCTTCCTCCCTTCCCATTTCCTTTCTTTCCTTCTTTCCTGTTTTGCCATTTTCCTTTCTCTCTTTCTACCTTCCTCTTTCCTGTCCTGTCCTCTTCTTTCCTTCCTTCCTGCTTTATGTATAATCTTCCATCTTCCTTCCTTCCTGTTCTTGGTCATCCTTCCTTCCTTCCTTCCTTCCTTCCTTCCTTCCTGCCTGCCTGCCTGCCTGCCTGCCTGCCTGCCTGCCTGCCTGCCTGCCTGCCTGCCTGCCTGCCTGCCTGCCTGCCTGCCTGCCTGCCTGCCTGCCTTCCCTGTCTCTGTCTGTCTCTGTCTGTCTGTCTCTTTCAGTTTGGTGTACTGGTTAAGTGTGCGGACTCTAATCTGGAACCGGGTTTGATTCCCCACTTGCACCTGCTGGATGACCTTGGGCAAGCCATAGTTCTGTCAGAGCTGTCCTTGAAAAAGAGCAGTTTCTGTTAGA